>NW_027045446.1:942740-978866 GCF_025399875.1 Dalotia coriaria
CTGGAGCACCCGGCCAGGGTCAACCCGGTTATCCCTACGGCGGTTGGGGCACCTTATAAAGGTAGGTAATGTTTAAATGTTCAACATGTACACGTTATTATGATATTGTTACTCGTATTTTTTTATCACACGCGAATTGTACTAATCGTAGTGCCTATATTAATACTAATCAAGTATAAGTCTAAGCAATTACACATGTTATTGAATTGAGATTATCGTAAGCATAATTTTATTAAAAACAGAGCTTAAGTTACAACTTATAAAAGGCTCACAGAGATGTGCGTTTGTTCCTGTAGCAGAAACTGTCGGATTAGTTCATGGATGGGGTCGTGAACTTTTTCGATTTGTCCCTTGATGGCATGTTTGATTTCTTCCCGAATGCCTTTATCAGCTCCACGCGTGCCTATTCTGCGAGTTAACATGTTGGGTAGGATTTCGTATGTGATTTGTCCGTTTTGGCTATTCCACAAGAATGCCAATTCTTCTAATATGTCTATTTCGATGATGTAAGTCTGGAATGGTAGATAGTAAAACGTGCGGGTTTTGCATATTTCTTGTATGAGCATTGGCAGGAAATTCTCTTCATTCGGCCAGTCCATTTGCATGAGGACAAAACAATGCCCCACAGACATATCTGTCTTGAATCCGTTTGCGCGGATGCCATGCAGGATGAATTTCGCGAGGAATTGGATGATTGCGACGCGTGTGAGAGGCAAAAAGTGTAAATGGCGTTGATTTCCGCCTATTATTAGATTCTCGCATGTTTCTCCGGTGGTTTCCGGTAGAAGTTGGAGAGCTTCACGGATATTATCATAAGACCTCTAAAATTTAAATTATTTTTAACATTATTCACTAAAAATATTAAATTTTTTAAAAACTTACGATATAATTGCGTTGTAGAAAGAAAGCTTGTGCTTTGAGGATTAATTTAGGCAGTTGTGGATACCCAGAGTCGTTTTCAAGTCTCCTCAAGACATCCTCATGTTTATCTTTATAAATTAAATGATCTACGAGAAAGGTACTCAACCAATGCTCCAAATTCAACGCTCCACTCAATTTAATAAACTCGCGATTTAACTGATCAGCGGAATGTAGCAAATCCCAGCATTTTACAGCCATTGTAAAGTTGGGAATGATTGCTTTGAGTGTTTTCGACTCGATTGTCACCACAACTGCGTCTGTATTATTACAATCCGTGCTTTTTCGACGTTTTGCGCTCATACTCGCGATGGGATCACTCGAAAACGCTGGGAAACTCGCGTCGAGAAACCCCTGCACCAATAAATACGCAGGATAATTCTGTCCTGGTACATTCTCAATATTTAAACAATATAAATATTGATACAAGCAGTAGAGCAGGAAGATTGCAACGGCGTATGTTACTTGTTTGTGCGATTGAGTGTCTTCCATGTTAAACGTTGGTGATTGGATTAGATTTAGTATTTTGGCCCAGTAAGTGTCTTTGCACCAATTTGTACTGAAGGATGGCAGGAATTTCTCCCAGTGTAGTTGGTGACAAACAAATTCAAAGGTTTTGTATAAATTCGACCAGGAATCTTCACTTTTCTGCTTGGAATCATCCTAAAATGATGATAAAATGAATTTTTTATGAAAATTTTGAGGTTTTTTGGGTGAATTTTACCTTTTTATTACAAATATAACCCCAGAGCACAAATAAATGATATTCTATGGCTTTGTGCAGTAGTTTAAAGATCAATTTCGGTGATAAATCCAGAATACATCCGTCTTTATTCAGTAGAGGGATTAAATCACAGATTAACAACTCTCTGTATTTATTTACGGGTTGATTTCCTGACACGTTGTGTTTCTCTGCACTTAGTAACGTTTCTATTAATCCCATCTACAAAAAATATAAATTTTAACTTAAAAACTTTAAAAAATTAAATGATTTTTTACCCCATGTGATGAAATTGATGATGGAAACTTCTGTAAAAGCAACAATAGAAGTTTACAATGTTCCTGGGTGTCTTCACAGTGATCCGCAGTGATTAACAAGAGTTTATGTTGTACTTCCGTGGATAAATGCTTAAACATTTCGGAGAGGAACTGTTTTTGTGCATCAAGTTCACTCTCGGTTCTTAGAGCTTGAGTTACAGCATTGATTTCCTCCCAGAATTCAGGCACTTGTTGGAATTTCTCAATTAAATCCGTGAAGCATCTGCCGGCTTCCTTTACATTTCCAGCGTTTTTTTCGTTTTTGTAAGCTTCAAACTGTACTCCGAAGTTGTTAGGATATAAAGTTTTAGCCATTATCATCCAGGCTTTCGCTGAGGCTGAATTTGCCTTCAGTGCGGATCTAGCTTTGTTTAAAACATAATTTTCATCATTATCAACTTCCATCATGGTTATTTTGTTAATAATCAAAGTTTTAAAATATTATTTCAGTTGTTTGTTGTTATATTGATGTTCTATAAAAAAGTGAGGTTAATTTGGGTTTATACAAGGTTGCCAAGATTATTTTCCTTTAATTAATTCAATTCATAGTTAGAATTGTTGATAAATTTGCGTGAAATAATAATAAAAGTGTGTGTTTTGCATGTTTACTTTATTTTGAACACATAACTTTGCTTGAAGCTATCAATGTAACAAAAAATAATCAAACAATCAAAAATTGCCTGTTAACAAGTGAGCAAAAACCCGCAGCAACCAAACACCTAAAGTACTTGTAACAATTTATTTCTTCGGAAAATTATCTAAGAGTTTTGGCTAAACACATCAGTAATATTATCTTCTTCACTTTTCTCGCTTGACAACAACCGGGCCTACATTATCACCAGTCTCTTTGTTGTGAACACCATGTGCACCATCACAATAAGGCCACTAGAATAAAAATATATAAAAAAATTAAATAAATTAATATTAATTTAGCAATACTAACATTTTTGCTTCTCCAACAGCGACAGAACGCTGCCTTATCGGCAATATCCTCCACATCCACAGAGTCAACCACCTTCGGATTGGTCTTCAGGATGTTTGGATTCACTTTTCCGCATGGTGCAGGCCTGCCATGAGGACAAAACGCTCTGTAGGTAATGTAAGTGAAGCCTGCAAGTGCTGCAGTTGGTGGAATCAGCGCCGCCCAGTCTTTAACTACACATTACAACAAATAATTAGGTATCATAAGTTTTTATTTATCCAAATACTTACCTCCAAGTTTAAACCATCCGCCTATCGAGTCTGGGATCGGAAGACTCGACAAGTAATTGGGAATTGTGCTCTTTACCAACGACGAAACACCTTGCATTTTCACTTGTTTTCCGTACGACCTTGTTGGGATTTGTTCAAAGTAAGATTAGAATACGAAAATAACCTGCGTACCACTTTATGCGCCCAGAGTGTCACTTGTATAATATGCAAGTGAATTTTTGATTCGTGGTGGACTCAAGGTTGTTGAACTTTTTTTTGCGCTGCTCGCTTGCTTTTCTACGCTTGGATGGGAAAGTGAATGTTCAACTATTTCTTGTAATTATCCGAACAAGTGTGTTACCTAATTCATAATCATGGAAGCCGCCAGTGGCAGCGCATCGATAAAGTGACGCGCGATGATGTAAAATGAGGCGTGCGGGGTCAAGGCGGGTATGGAATAGATTATCTCATGCGAGATGTGGCGATGTTATTTGTTATTTTTGCAAATCATCGCTGGAAATCATCATTAAATACCTACGTTTTTTCGTATTTGAAGAGACGGCCATGTTTTATGAGTTTTTGATGGTTAGTTTAGGGTTTGGTATATAGAGGGCGCGCGATGTGTGGTTTTGGAGCGGTGGTTGATGTTTTATTTCAACAATGGCGCTTGTTGTTTTTTCGGTCGCACTTTGCGCACTTGGTGATTTCGTTCGCCGGCGCGCGGCTCTGTGTGCGTGATGCTGGCGCTGGCCGAAGACTGCACTCGGTGTGGTGATCGCCGCGCTTGCCGCATTGATTCGCGATTCGCGCAGTGAATTCCGCGTTTGCGAATGCAGCACAACCACCACTGTATCCACCGCTCTGCATTATCGACAACCAGTGGTGGTTTTTTTTCGTTCGTTTCGTATTGAAATAGAAATTCGTCGTGTATGTTTTGTGTTATGTGGATGCAGCAAGCGCAGCAGATGCCTGGCTAGGTGTTGTCGATGGTGAGGTCACTCCGCGAAGAAACACGCACGGAGGTTATGTGAATTGGTGAAATAAAAAGCGAAATTAATCGTGCGTCACGCGTTACTAAATCAAAATAAACAAAATAAAACAAGATAAACGTGTGGTGTTGTTAGTGCAACATAACAGGTATGTAATAGACAACAGCATAGATGTGTAACGTTGACAGTTTGTTTGTTTGTAGTGATCGTCATATGTTTGGTGTTTCGATGTCGTGAGGAGGAGAGCATCTGCAGCTGCAAATGGCCGAAGAGTTGCTCGTGGTGCTCAGCCGCAGCGAGAACAGCGGCTTTGGGTTCTCGCTGCTGGGCAAACCCGGCCTGCCGCCCATCATCTTCAACATCATTGACGATTCGCCAGCGGCTGAGAGCGGCGAGGTAAGCGAATATCATATTTTGCAACAATCTGCCTACGGTTTATGCATTTATTCAGCCGGATGTTTGCATAATTAAAATGTCATTGATTTATTGACATATTTCCTGCCTACATAACCTCAATTCACACCTTATTGCATACTGGGTTGCATATCTTACTCAAAATTTTAGTACTACCCAAATATTTATGCATTTCTTTTAATTTTATAGTTTAATGACTCAGAAATAAGAGATTTTCAACTTACATAACCTAATTTTACACCCGAGTGTACAATTGGTTGCATACCTTACTCAGAATTTGATTACAACCTAAATATTACATTTTTTCTTTCATTTTTCTACGTTTATGAGTCATTATTCACATAAAAGAATAAACTGGTAGACAAATGTGCAGTTAGGTCGTTTATCCGCATCCGTGCATATTGTTAATAATTCATGAATAGTGAATTTATTCGTCGGTGCGTATCATCGATTAATATATTGTGTTAAAACTTGTTTGGATTCACCGTTCAAATAAAAGTAAATACAAAAAATGCGGTGAATATTAAGCGAGCATAAATTACGGCTTGTTTGTACACGATTGTTGTACACATTATGCTGTTGTTATTGTTGAATTGTTGTTCCAATAATAACCGGCGTTTTGTAATGTAATGTAAACACACTGTATATCCGAGTGTGTTTGACTGCTTGCTTCTGCAACGGAATGTTTCTAATTAGTAACGCCGTATCAACACGCCAATAAACTCGGCGGGCATGCACACAAACATGCATTTTAATCACGTGTATGTGTATTTCAAAACAAGGTTAGATTTGCTTTTATTTTGGGTATAATTTAGGCTGGTTTTTTATTATTATAGGAGAAATTTGTGTTACTAGGTCAGAATTTAATGATTTAATGAATGCATTGAATCATCAAAAATTGTTTATATTTGCTTTTTTGCGTTTCGGTGATGAAAAGTATTGAAAAATTGAGTGCAATTACATTTGTTGCTTGTGTTTTACCGTGTAAATATATTGCACTTTGTACCACGCACATGTGTTTACGGTATGCTGATCATTTTGAATACAAACGTGGAAATTGAAGATAGGTGAAGAACAGAAGCAGAAGAAGGATGATGTGAAACATCGGTAGGGTGATTATTTTTCTGTTTGGGATTGAGAAGTGTTGGAATTTGTTTAAAAACGTGTTTTTGTTTGTTTTCACTAATTTGAGTTTATAATTATGTAGTGGTAATACGCATGCGCAGCCTTCCTGAAAGGGGTTGACTCTCAATTTAATACCGGTATTCTTTAAAAATTCAAAATAGTATTGAAAAACCGGTATTTTATTTAAAAATACCAATATTTTTCAATACTGGTTTATATCGAAGCAGTATCATATTGAAAACTGGTTTTAACCTTTGGCTTCTGTTCGCGAATAACATCAAAAATAATGAAGTTGCTTCCGTACGCGTCTGTAGTCACAGAAGAAGTAAATGGCAGAATGGCGGGAAGTTTAAAATGGCTGAAAGTATAGTCTATGGAAGCAGTGTACAGTCTCCATAGTAGCCAATTGATTTGATGTTGACGTAGCTGTCGGTAATACAGTGTGATAATACAGTGTGATGGTACTATAGTACTTAGGTTTGAACTTCATTGCTGGAATGCTAGATTATGTTAAAGTAGTCAAATAGCCAGATGCAGAGGTATTATTGGCTAAACTATTTCTTTATTTTATTTAAAAATTATTTTTTATTAAATAAAAGCTGCCTATAACCTATCGGGGACCACTTCAAGAATATGTGTACAAATCTTTCATGATGATCGGTTAAGTAGTCTTGTGAAAGTGTAACAAACATCAGACATTCGCATTTATAATATTAGTAAGGATGATCAGTATTTGATTATAAATATACCGGTATTTCAATACTTATTATATTTTGGAATTTTGCACTATTAATAGTGATTACATCGCATTGGTAAATCGTGTAAATATAATGTATACACTCGCAAGATGTGTTCTATGTTTCATCTATGACTCCTTTCATGAGCAAGTGATATCTGACTTTTGACGGCATCTATTTACTGCTCATTCAAAATTTATTCACTTTTGATGCTCTGTGCTCAACGTCAAAAAGTTAAAATTAAAATAATTTATTTAGCTTCTATTTGCTTCAAAGAAACTTCCGTTTTTATTATGTTTATACGTGATTTCTTCTTTATTGATTAACTCCTGTCGTCAGATTGTATACCTGAGACATTTTGCCTCCTGACGTTTCTTTGTTGGTGTTGTATTTTTTCCTCTTTGCTAAACTTTAATTAACCCAACAACAAACTTTATATTATGTGTGTAATACAGGCACATGATTAGGCCTTAAACTTATCATTTCGATAAAGTTTTCGCACCCTGAGCGCAGGTGTGTAATTAAAACTCATTAATTATACTGTATTCCTTACATGCACATGTCTGGCGCATGATTTGTTTTGTGTTATTTTATTCCGTTTTTATATATTGTTATCATAATATGCACTGCGTCGTGTTTTTTCTTTTGTTTCCTCCGTAAATTATTTACTACGTGCCATTATTGATAGTGTTTAACGCCGCGTATAAATCTGTCATTACCAATTTATCCAACTGGTGCCTGTAAAATATTTTAAGGAAAACGTCATTTTTATTTATAGTGGTAGTAGTGGTGGTAGTAGTGTAGTATAGGTACTTGTATTTACTTTACTTTTCTGCTTTGGCTGGGTTATTTTCGCAAAAAGTAGGAGTAAGGAAGTTGAGGGTGATGTGGTCGTATTAACTCGTCGTCCTTCTCGCATTAACCGTAATGGACGCGAGCTGGAGACTACCGCTGGAAATGGCGAACATGGCGGAGAGTATTATGCGGAAAATGCGTGCCGTTTGATTTATGATTAACGAGTTGTGAAAAGCGCACCGGCGCTAAAATGTTTTAATGGTTAACCGTATAACCGACGCGGGGATTCTAGAGTCCAGAGTAATAGGTCAGGATATAAATTCATAAAGAAAAAGGAAATAAAGTAAATTCAGAGACATTTAGCTTGAAACATCGTATATTAGTGGTATGTGGGTTTTTGTAATGATTCTCTCAATGTTTTACTTCTGTCTCTTAAAAAACACTACTGTTTGACAGACTTTAGTAAAGGTGTAAAAATACCGGTATTAAAACCGGTTAACTGGTATTTATTTTTCAAATACCGGTATTTTTCATTTCCAATACCAAAACCGTTTAATATTATAGAAATAGTCTCAGAATTAATACCGTATCAACCCAAAATACCGGTTTTGAACTAAAATTCACATATCTTGTCTCTACTGTGTTTTTCTTTCGAAAATTTAATCAGCAATTACCTACAACATGTTCATCATCGTTCTCATATCCAAGTCAAAATGGTAAATTTATATGCTCGGAGTTTGACATGAGTACCACCAGTACGAGTGCGTAATATCGATTTCCTTGAGGTGTTGATGTGCTGGCATTTTGCAAGTCGTAAAAAGGAAACGTGCAGCACCTAAATTCGCCCATCGCCATCACCATCGTCCAGTGGCGCACTATTTCCTCTCCTCCACTCTTAGCAATAAGCTGCTCGTATAAACCCTATAAAATCACTGTAACTGTTTAGGTTTTTAATGTCATTGACTTGAATCTGGGACGCATGACACACACGTTTTGAGGGTTTTTCGCCATCCATGGTAATTTCGATTCTTTTTTTTTTGCGCGGAGAAATAACGCGTTGTGTGCAAATTTCATGTTAATTAAAATTAATATCGCGCTGCAAAACAAACATGCTTAATGTTCGCACTTGAAAGCATGGAAAATTAAAAAAGAAAAAAAAAACGCGGCATGCCATGCGAAAATACATCTACAACACGTGTATTTTATGCTTTGAAAAGTTTTCCGTTGTGTTGTGTTCATTTTTTTCTCTTCATTTTACTTTTCCAATTCTTTTTCTGCTGGTGTTTTTTTTCTTTCGACGCTGTTGGCATTTTCTTTCATGCTTCGGGGTAATTTTCCTCGTTATACGCGGCTGTGTTTCCACTTGTTTTGCAGTTTTTCTTTGCAGTCGATAATTTACTACGATTGTTATTTCTATTCTGGTTGAGTTTAACCGGTTTAACCTTTTCGGTATTCTCGAAAAGTGCTGCATTAATCTTATTGTCATTATAAATCATAAATCATCATCATTTTTATGCCATATCTGCATAATATGGTTGGAAATCAAGTGTAAAGTAAAAATTAGAAATTTCTGAGTTTTAAATTAAACATCTGGTAAGGTACTTGTGCGTAATTGCGACATGAAATAATCAGGTCAAGCTGCGCGGCTGTCATGCACACACATTCACAACTTTTCTTAACTTTTATTAAAACTAATTTATCAGTGGTGTAACGACTTGTCTTGAACTTTGACCAACGTTGAACCTTGACGATATTTTGTCAAATGTCAAATATAAATAGAATTTGCAAATGTTTCAGTATTGGTTTACTTGGTAAACTACTTTGGAATACAATTACAATTACTATTACAGGGGTGTTGTTCGAGTAGGATAGGGTAGATACCTAGAGTAAACGGCAGTTAGTCGAATTCGGGCGTAGGCAATTAACGCCACCGCGAGACGCTGTTTACATAATTATTGCGCGACCACGTCCTCATGATGCCTTCCATGGCTTAGCGCCGCCGCTCACCGCAGGGCTCAACGCCTGAGAAATTGCGTCGGTTTCATAAACTGGCGTTTTGGGCGCGCTTCCATTTTAATTTTAATTTCCTTGTTGACCTGGATTTCCACCAGAAGGTAGTTAATTTAAACTAAACTCGAAAAAAGATGAGGTGTTAAATATCATTTCGAGGGTTTACGAATAACTATGATGCGAAATCCAAGAAACTCTCGGGGATTTCTTTTATTTTTATTCCCGCTTTGGTGAAATCCGCCGAAAGCCGACAGACGGCTGTGCTAACCGGCTCAGAAGCAAAGCGTGGCGGAATTATTGAGCATTTCAAGGCGCCGCAATCGTTCTTCTTGTTGCGCGCCGCGATGAAAATGCATGGGAATGCGAGATGAAGATTTATTCCGCGCGCGCGCGCCACATGAATTCCGATCGGAAGCTACTGGTAGGTGGGTACTGGTACAACTGATGTAATTTGATGTAATTTTATTCCGGGCGTAATTAAAACTTGAACTGACGAGTCCCGGCGACAATTAAGCGTAATTAGTTTTAGTTTGGTTAGTGTCCTTTTAGGAAAGTAGCTTTATTATTAGTACAAGTTGAAGCATGCAGCTTTTATCACGTGTTTGAGTTGGACATCTTTCTGTACTTTATTTTACTTTGGATTTTTACCGCAAGCTAGGCTCTAGTATTTGAAGAAAAGCCGTGGGGATGACTTGGCGGCTGCCGAAAACTAAAACAAAGCCTTGTAGCAAGTTATAATGGAAAACCGCGAAACTTTCGCAGCTGGAAACTTTTTATTAAACCGTAGGTTTAAAACAAAACGTTGAAAAATTTAATTATCTTACTTTGTTGGTTGTTGGTGGCATTTAATTTCGCTTTATGTAATTTAATTCGTCGCTTATCGATGATATTGCAACGATTAGTATGCGAGTTGAGTCGTGTACAAAGTTGTACGGAATGTGCAACTTGTTTAACATTCAAATGAGCGGAAATATTTAACGGTAGTCGCCAAGAATCGATTTTACAATAATTTACACTTGAGGAAGTGCATTTGAAGAGAAAAAAAGGAGAGGGGGAGATAGGAGCCTTTTATACCGGCGGTTTTGCACACAACCCGCAAAAAGTGGTGGGGGTAAGAGGAGCCGCGACTGGAGCATGACTGAGCGCAGTGCGCACTGCGCGTTCGCCTATTATACCTGCGAATTACCCGCGAAAAGTGGTGGGGGTTAGTGTGCGAGACGCGCCGTGCGTCCCCCTCCACTTTTTGCTGGTAGTCTACTGACCATAGCGCCCAGTTGTGTTTGAATCATCACGCAAACCACTCGAGGAACTCCAGGTCATGATTTTCGATAAATTTTTATTTATCTCTGCAATTTATTGCCACATTGCGGTGAAAATATCCTCGTAAGCAAGTTTATTATCGGATTAGAAGTAGCTGTACGAGCAGACCCTACTTGTTCGTAAATCACACTCTAATCAAATCAATAAAATGCCACTAGAAAGTTTTCTCTGTATGCGCCAGGCATTGAAATTTATTTTCTGCACGTAATTGAAACCGGATTTTAATTTTAACTTGATTTTTTTCTTCTTTTTATGTGTGTTTGTCAATGATTAATTATCGCAATTACAATTTAAGCATTGTTTGGCTATGTCGGTGTCTGAAATTGTGAATCATCGCACGCAGACCGCAAAACAACGCGCGACGCCAACGCACCAACAACAGCGCCCAGGGCGTTTGAAAAGCGCAAACGCACAAAAGCGAACGCGTCAATCTAATCAGTTCCAGTTTCAGTCTACGACTAGCATTCATTGTGAACTAACAAGTGGACAGTGTTTGTGTGCTGTGCGCTAGTGTAAAATATAATCAACAAAGGGGCTTGGATATATCAACATCTCACATGGCTGGAGAAATTTGGTAACTAGCGTTTTCAGGGTTTCAGTGAACTCTGGACGACAAGAAAATGTCTGGTGTATTGTGTGTGTTATGGTTGTTTGAAAAATTGCTGTCGACTTGACTTAGCCGTGCAGATATTTCACGTTGTTGAAAAATTCATGAAATAACAACCTACTCGTACTTGTCTCTCTGCTCGAGAGCATTGAGAGTTGATTTGAGTCTCCAGACTCAATATACCATAGTTAGTATTGTGTGTTTTTGGGAATGCACTTCTCCTGATTGGAAAATAACAATCTGAAGATGTGTGATTTCGATTTTTGAGGAGTTGGGAATTGTGATGTATGCGTAGGAAGTGCGGAGGAAGTGACAACGAAGGCGGATGTAATGAGATATTCATGACATGCCCATAGTTTTTTCCACTTGACTATAGAAGCTAAGGAGAAAGATAATGACACTTTGATGTTTGGAAATATTTAATCTAAGTTTGATTTTTTTACTTTTCTTCTGGGAAAATTTCAAATTAATTTTGAATTTAATTTAGGTTCAAATAGGGTTTTAATTTCTTGTTAAAATTGCTTTTTCCTTACAAATTGTTTATAATTCTTGAAGTTTTAGCAACAAAATAATTGTTGAGGCATTTTTAGAAAGATAATTAGATTCTTCTTTGATACACGATGCAAATTTTCAAGATTTCATTATTAATTTAATCGGTAGGTGGCTCTAAAGAAGAAATTAGTTAGGAGGACGATATTTCAATATTTTACAAAATTGTGCATAATTCTTGAAGGATTTTGAGTAAAATAATTCTTGTCACATTTTTTGAAAGCTATTTAAATTCTCTTTTGATTAGCGTTTAATATTTAACGATATTATTATTACTCTCGCCGGTAGATGGCTCCAAAGTTCAACTTTATAATTTCTATGATTATAATTCAATATTTTACAAAATTGTTCATAATTCTTGAAGTTTTTTAAGCAAAATAATTATTGATACATTTTTTGGGAGATAATTAAATTCTTCTTTGATTCTTGTTTAGAATTTAAAGATATCATTTTTAGTTTTCCCACCAGATGGCTTCAAAGTTCTACTTTACACTTTAGCCCAACTTTTTTCAGGATATTTTCTGGATAAATTAATTTTTAATTTAATTTGCTTTCAAATATTCCCTGTTTTTAATTTGTTTTTTAACTTCTCTCCACTCATTTTCTAATTATCTTGGAGTTTTTAATTAATTAATTTTCTACACTTTTCTTGCTTCATTTTACTTATTTGGTATTTTTAAATACCACTTGTCTACTAATGAGTTTCAACGACTAGTTCTCGCCTTTTTGGAATTGGCAAAAGTGTTGATACTATTAATTAATCTTCATCGCTTAGATTAGCATTAATTTTTGGCGATTATCGTCGACTGTTGATTCAATTTAGTGTTGGCCTAATTATTTTATTATCTTTACAATTTCAACTCACACTGATGACGAGTGTAATTTAATTATCACTTTATTACTTAGTCACCTAGTAAGTTCGATAATTGTACCGCAACTCATAGCATTGGCACTCTTTTTTCGAGGGTTATTTCTGACTGACTTTAATTGCCTTTAGAATTTCCGTGGAATTACAAGAGAAAATAAGACGTAATTTATAGCGTTTGCAAATGCAAGGGAAAAGTTATCCGGCTACGCGGGCGGAATTCGAATGCCCGAATTATCATTTACGAATAAGACGTAAACAAAATGTGTTTAGCATAAAATAAAACATGCGTGCGAAAAATTCAAAAACGCAAAAAAGACGAAATATTATTGAGCGGAAGAAAACTCAATTTTCCGACGTGTTTTATTGCGCATTTTTACAACGCACTTGCGACTTTAGCTCTTGCTTTATGCGTTTTCTTAGTGTGAACTGCTTGCGTTTATTAACTACCTGTAGAAAATACAGGTGAAGGAGTAAGGAGTAAAGGTGACATTGAAATTACGAAATCTAGCAGAAATTGTTGTGCGGAGATTCACGGCAGAGAAAGAAAAGATGAAGCATCGTGGGTGTTTTTTCTGCGACGTGGAGGCGCCACGACGCCGCAGGCTGGAGACATTCATACAGGATGTCCCAATAATATCCAAACATTTTTTAAAAATATTTTCTTTAATTTTTATAATGATTTTTAGGGAATATTGCGATATTTTATGATGGAAATGTTTTTGAGGGTTTTTTGAGTCGCCCTGTATGAATTCGATTCGTTGCCCCGCCGCTCCCGCCCTCCCTCTCTCTTTCCATGGCGGCGATAGGCGCGCGCCTGCTGCTGCCGGCGGCGGCGGCGTGGAATGCCGAAACGGCCCACCGGAGGCGAGTGCCGACGAACGAGCAAGGGTGTGACCCAGTTGAGTCGTCCTCGCCGCGCCGCTCGCAGCCGCCTCCGATGCGGCCCGGCCGCAAAATTACTATCGGGACAAGAAAAACTACCGCCGCCGCCAACCACAAACAGGACTAAAAAGAGTGTGTCCGCCGGAAATTAAGCGTAATTAAAACATTCAAAGGCGAATTAAAAGTTGGAGACTTTTTTTCTGGCCATCATCAGTGGATAAATTAATATACAGGGTGTTTGTGCGCATAAATATTCAATGAAAGGTGAAATATTACGTTTAAATATTTAAAGTGTTATATTGAAATGAAGGAATGTGAAATGTTTCTGATGGCTTCCGGTGTGGTGGATCGTACGACAAGTAGGACATGTTTTAAATATTAAATTGGTTCGCACACAACCCCGAAAGCCCAAAAATCCCAACCTTCGAATCGGTCGAATTTAATGTAATTTATTCCATAAAGTTGTCGGAGCTTTACGTATTTTTCTCGCTTTCATCCCGCGGTAATGAAATTTTAATGTTTTCCACACACACAAACACACGGAAAAAGAAGAAGAAAAATAAATGCGTGGATATTCTCGAATGTTCGCTCGCGAAATAAATCGGCTGTTGATGTGTGTATTGCAAAGTGGAAACTTTGCGAAACTCTGCGGAGAATTGATAGAATAGAGAGGGCCTTGATGTATGCACAAACATCGCGGATAAACAATGCACTTTGCGAGGAGGCTGTGACCGGAACCGGAGCCAACGCGGATGAATAAACAATGCGCGCGTGAGTTACAGTTCGAGTGTGAATGTGAGACAACCAAGTGTTGTATTGTAATTGTTGATACATTTTTGGGAAGATAATTAGATTGTTGTATGACACACGTTTGACATTTAAGGATATTATTATTATTTTAGCTGCTAGATGGCTTTAAAGTTCAACTATATAATTAGGATGATGTTAAGTGAAAATTTTACAAAATTGTTTATAATTCTTGAAGTTTTAGCAACAAAATAATTGTTAAGGCATTTTATGAAGATAATTAAATTCTCTTTCGATTCACGTTTGAAATTTAAAGGTAACATTATTAGTTTAGCCGCTAGATGGCGTCAAAGTTAAACTTAATAATTTGGATAATGATAAATGGAATATTTACAAAATTGTTTATAATTCTTGAAGTTTTAGCAACAAAATAATTGTTGATACATTTTAGGAAGATAATTAAATTCTCTTTGGATACACGTTTGAAATTTAAAGATATTATTATTAGTTTGGCCGCTAGGTGGCTTCAAAGTTCAACTTTATAATTTGGCTGATGCTAAATGCAATATTTTACAAAATTGTTCATAATTTTTGTAGTTTTATTAACAAAATAATTGATGGTACATTTTTAGGAAGATAATTAAATTCTCTTTGGATACACGTTTGAAATTTAAAGATATTGTTATTAATTTGGCCGCTAGATGGCTTCAAAGTTCAACTTTATAATTTGTATGATTATAAATGAAATATTTACAAAATTGTTTATAATTCTTGAAGTTTTTACAACAAAATAATGGTTGATATATTTTTAGGAAGATAATTAAAAACTCTTTCGATACGCGTTTGAAATTTAAAGATATCATTACTAGTTTAGCCGCTAGATGGCTCCAAAGTTGAACTTTATAATTTGGACAATAATATTCACAATATTTAACTAAATTTTTAACAATTCTTGCAGTTTTCATTCTGCTACCAATATTATTTATAATTACTTGTTGTATTATTTCAATTTAGCGGTTTAATCATTGTTTCCCTTCGTTTTGTTAGCCTTTGCACGCAAACTTTTCAACTCAACTCAACTACAACTCAACAATTCAACTCCACTAGTTTCTAGACTCATCCGACAGAGCACTTCTTCAATTAACGAAACAATCCTCCGTCTGCACGAAATAAATTAATTCCTATCGAAATGAATTTCGGGAAATGTTTTCGCCCGTTTGTTAGGTTGTAAAACAAACTCGTCGCAGTGCCTTGGTAATCGATTTATCGATTAGATCTGTGTTTTTCACCGGTTTTCCTTGAAGCTTAAGTGCGGCGTTACAGCTACACGTGTCCGACACCGTATTTGACAAATGAATCATCTAAAGGATCAAAGTTATCGTATATAAAACATTTAAAATACATTTTAGCTCTCTGTGTGATATTGACCTAAATATTATCTGCTACTTCTTGTTAATAGTTTAGTTAGTCTAGTTTATGTAAGACGATCAATACGAAGTTATAGAGGATTTGAATATTTCGATATCATTCGTGAGTGGCGTCCTGAATATTTTGTGTTTCTACATTTGTTAGTTATCAGAGGAACACATTTCGATAATCCTGGATATTGCAATATTGATTTCGGTATTACATGCTTCCTCATTGTTTCCGCTTTGGGGATTTTGATTTAATTCGATTGCAGATTAATTTGCGTTATTCTAAAGCTATGAAATTAATTGTTTAGTTGTTTGTTGATAGATAATTAAATTGTTTTTCGATACACGTTTGAATTTTAAACATAACATTATTAGTTTAGCCGCTAGAGGGCTCCAAAGTTTTACTTTATCATTTGGATGATGATTTTTGTAATATTTTACAACATTGTTTATACTTTTTGTAGTTTTGATAACAAAATAATTGTTAAGGCATTTTTAGAAAGATAATTAAATTCTTTTTTGTTATACGTTTGCAATTTAAAGATATCGCTATTAGTTTAGCCGCTATATGGCTCCAAAGTTCAACTTTATATTTTGGATGATGATTTTTGTAGTATTTTACAAATTTGTTTATAATTTTCGTAATTTTGATAACAAAATAATTGTTAAGGCATTTTTAGAAAGATAATTAAATTCTTTTTTGTCATACGTTTGAAATTTAAAGATATCATTATTAACTTAGCCGCTAGAGGGCTCCAAAGTTCTACTTTATCATTTGGATGATAATTTTTGTAATATTTTACAAAATTGTATATACTTTTTGTAGTTTTGATAACTAAATAATTGTTAAGACATTTTTAGAAAGATAATTAAATTCTTTTTTGTTATACGTTTGAAATTTAAAGATATTGCTATTAGTTTAGCCGCTAGATGGCTCCAAAGTTCAACTTTATATTTTGGATGATGATTTTTGTAATATTTTACAAATTTGTTTATAATTTTCGTAGTTTTGATAACAAAATAATTGTTAAGGCATTTTTAGAAAGATAATTAAATTCGTTTTCGATTCATTTTTGAAATTTAATGATATCATTATTAGTTTACCCGCTAAAGGGCTCCAAAGTTCTACTTTATCATTTGGATGATGCATTTTGCAATATTTTATAAAATTGTTTATAATTCTCCTAGTTTTTCAAACAAAATAATTGTTTAGACATTTTAGGAAGCCACTTTAAATTCTTTTCTAGATTACAAAAAACTAAAGATATCACCATTAAATTCGCCGCTAGATGGTTTCAAAATTGAACTTGAACAAAATTATTTCAAATTTCTGTTTGTTTGCGTGTTTAGAATCATCATTTATCTCCCCGTGAAATTGGCCTTCCTCGTGCAAATGAATATGCACGCATTTAATTTTTAATTTGTAATTTGCGTTTATTTGCCGCTTCACGCTGCCCATAGTTGAAAATATTACAACATGTTGTGTGGAGTGATGATTCGGATACTCCTGGTTTTTTGTGTGTTGTTTGTATTGTTGTGTTTTTACGGTTAGTAGACACATCACACGATTCTCTGGCAGCTAAATAAAGATAACCGATAAACACTGTGTGAACGCAGTGCACGCGGGGGAATTGAATTCAGACAATATCCGCATTTTGTTGGCGGTTACACCAACTTTCCATTTGCACACAGTGAGTTGGGTATACTTTCGCGACTGAAACTTTTATCAGTGAATAAAAAGAGCATTCAATTCCGGATGTGAAAATAGTGGTTTTGAGTTTAAATTGTTTGTAATCATTGTGGTTTTATAAACAAATTGTTGAGGTTTTTAGAAGGTAATTAAATTCTTCTTCTATAAACTTTTAAAAATTAAAGATAATAGTCATAGTTTAGCCGCTAGAGGGCAGGGAAATCTGAACTTTTTAATTTGGGTGATGATAATGGAATATTTAACAAAATTATTTATAATTCTTGGAGATTTGCAACAAATTAATTATTAAGGCATTTTAGACAGCTAATTAAATTTTCTTTATAAACGTTTAAAAATCCGAAGATATCATTAGTAGTTTAGCTGCTAGATGGCTTCAAAGTTCAACTTATAATTGGCTGATGCTAAATACAATATTTAACAAACTTGTTCATAATTTTATAGTTTTATTAACACAATAATCAATGCGACATTTCTAGAAAGATAATTAAATTTTTCCACAAACGTTTAAATTTGTAAGATATCATCATTAGTTTAGTCGCTGATGGCTCCAAAGTTCAACTTTACCATTTGAATGTAAATAAATGTAATATTTAAATAAAAGTTATTAATAATTTCTACAATTTTATTAATAATAATACTGGCAATGTCTCATTTTATAGATAATATATTCCCTATCGATTTCATAAATAATATAATATGTACATTGTTACTTTGTCGTATACAGGGCGTTAAAATCAATTTTCGAATGAACTTGACTGAAACTTTCAACTTTCACTCGACAAATCTCATTCATTTCAATTACACCACGCTACAATTTACCGCATTCTCCAAATATGGAACAGTGCATTACTGCTATCAGCGCCTGCTTCCATTTATTATTGCGGTTTATCAGCACTTGAAGGCCGCTTGTGCAAAACATTGATTCATCATCAATTCATGGCAATTCTATGTCGCGCCTGTGTCGCTTTATCTGCGAGCATGCGTAGACTTGTTTTTGCGCTCGTTACGCGCCATGTTATGTAGGTCGTTAAAGTGTAATACGTAAGAGCAAGAATTTACGAAAACGGCTATTATCAATTATGGATATAATATGAGACACGAGCATTTATTAAACTTTACAAGTTATATTTATTTATATGTCTAATAATAGTAATAATAATGTCAATATTACTTTTTTGCGTTTCTGTGGAATTCTGACCACAATAGTACAAAGCACTTGGAGTGACGCGCTCGAAATTAATGAAAGCATTTATTACGTTTATCTCTGGATGTATCTCGAAGGCGAGCATTGTTGTTTGCATCGGTGTGGTGTGGGGGATAATTTATCCGTCTAGCCGCCAACGGATGGATTTGAACGTGGTTTATTTTGGGTTATAGAGAATTTTACCACAGGATTCGGAAATTTGCAAAATGGATAAGAATTTATTTTGCAGAAAAAAAAAAGATTTTTTAGTTTAAATTGTTTATAATTTTTGTAGTTTTATAAACAAAATAATTGTTAAGACATTTTTAGAAAGATAGTTAAATTCTTCTTCGAGTCACCTTTGTAAATTAATGATATCATTAGTAGTTTAGCCGCTAGAGGGCTTCAAAGTTCTATTTTTATTATGTATGATGAGAATTGTAAATATTTACAAAATTGTTGGTAATTCTTGAAGTTTTACAAACAAAATTTTATTATGTGGATGATGAGAATTGTAATATTTTACAAAATTGTTTATAATTCTTGAAGTTTTACAAACAAAATAATTATTGATAATTTTTAGAAAGCCAATTAAATTCTTCTTAGAGTCAGCTTTAAAAATTAATTATATCATTAGTAATTTAGCCGCTAGAGGGCTTCAAAGGTCAACTTTATTATGTGGATGATGAGAATTGTAATATTTTACAAAATTGTTTATAATTCTTGAAGTTTTAGGAACAAAATAATTGTTGATACATTTTTAGAAAGCCAATTAAATTCTTCTTCGAGTCTCCTTTAGAAAATAATGATATCATTATTAGTTTAGCCGCTAGAGGGCTTTAAAGTTCAACTTTTTTATGTGGATGATGAGAATTGTAATATTTTACTAAATTGTTGATAATTCTTAAAGTTTTACAAACAAAATAATTGTTGATACGTTTTTAGAAAGAGAATTAAATTACCCTTTGATAGATGATTAAATTTTGAAGGTATCTTAATTACTTTAGCCGCTAGATGGCTCCAAAGTTCAACTTTATAATTTGCAAGATGATGAAATATTTAACAAAATTGTTAATAATTTCTACAATTTTACTACAAAAATAGTCGGGAATGTTTCATTTTATAGCTAATTGAATTCCCTATTGGTTTCTTTTAATATTTAATACGTAACATTGTTACTTTTTCATATACAGGGTGTTAAAATCAATTTTTGTAACGAACTCTACAAAAAACATTTTTTCAGTGTTACCTGACTTAGCAAAGGAAGCTTTTAAATGATTAATGTGAATATTAGTAATGTAAAATTCAAATTACCCTAACGTATGTATTTGTACGTATGTTTTTTGCATTTTTAACCATTGTCGAAGTGTGAGTGTGGAAAACATGCGATAAAATGTGCACATCGTGCGCAATTTTCGTAATCATGAAACTCGCCGCGCCTCGCTGAAGAGGGAATGTAATGAGCGTGTGCGAGCGCGAGGAAAGGCCCTTGCTCGCCGCCACCAGCGCCACTCGCCGCCAAGAGCTATAGAGCGTTTGGTGAGTAATTGTCACGCCATGTTTCCTGAGCCATAACTATTTCGCATCTGCCTGGGAGAGAATTCATAAAATTTCAGTTCAAATCGATACAGAAATTTAAAACTAAAAACATTTTTCAATGTGCTTTATATTTGCACATAAGTGAACGTTACGCTCATTTACATTCTATCGCGTATGTGACTTATTGTGATGAAATGAAAATGAAGGAAAGCTTTTAATACGCTTGTGCCGGCGCCCTGTGCTACATATACAAACACGCGTTTTCAGTCACAACTCAAACTCCAAATCCAAAAGCTCGGTATTATCGAAGTAGTCAAGTGGCACATGGAAACCGATTAAAAATACGAAATTTGGGAGATTTTACGAGCAAAGTTCACGAAAACACATTCAAAAGACTAAATTCCTAAATTAATTGTGGATAAAATCTTGAAAATTAAATCCCGCAGCTCATAAACCCGAATTTGTAGCATTTTCTTTGTGAATTACGTCTTCATTTTCCTCTTAGAGAGGCGGCGTCTTATCGTGTTGTATTTTCGGTAAATTATGAAAACTGCCCGCGCTAAGTTCGAAAGTAAAGCAAGCGCTTTATGTGCTTTATCTCCCTTAAGCTTTGTGCCTATTTTACGCTTTACGTTCCTCGTATAGTTTACGCGCGCTTTCTGTCCTGTTTTTCCACTTGCGATATATATCCCTTCCCATCCAATAATCATTTCCTTGGTTACATCGTGCAATTTTACGTATTTACAAAACATGATACATTTTCTAAGCGAAAACACGAAATTTTCATCAATTTTGTTAGAAATCGTGGTTTTCGAAATCTCATTATCCTGTCACGATGAACACATTTATTCTCGTCTTATCGACAGATTCCTTTTGTTTTTCCTGAGTGAAATGTCTTCACTAGAAGATAGCTTCACTATTACTTTACTATGAAGTTGTTTTTGCAATGTTAACAAAAACTACGAAATGAAAGGTGAAAGATGAAAAGCTTGCTACGATATTATTTATTCCGAACATGTTTTTGTCTTCCGCCTGCAATTCTTCGTCCCTCAATCCAATAATGACGTCGCCGATGTGCTGAACTAATAATTCTGTTTGTTTGCCGGCGTTTTATTTCGCCATGGGCCTTATTGACGCTGCTTGTGTTGTTACAGGTCGAGATCGGCGATGTCATACTGAAAGTCAACGAGACGGACGTAAACACATTTAGCACCAAAGAAGGTAGACGAGATTTTTTTGATTAGAAAAGTTTCAAGAAAAAAAAATGAGGAAAATTCTAATGAAAATGAAATTATGATTTTAGTGTTGAAATGTCTACGTTTATCCACGGATCCTGTGACATTAAAAATCAAAAGAGGTAATTATTTAATTTAGTATTAATTAAATTATTAAAAATGTTTATTTTTGGTGTTTTTTGCTTTAAAATGCGAATTTTAGCATAAAAATTGAAGTTTTTCCTCGGGAAATGTGAAATTTTGATGATTTTATTTAATATTTGATGAATAATTGAAAATTGTGAAGGTTTTATGGAGTTTTATTGCCTCAAAACGCGAATTTAAGCTCAAAAATTGTAATTTTTCTCCAGAAAACTTGAAACTTTGATGATTTTCTTCAATAATTGACGAATAATTAAAAATTGTGAAGTTTTTATGTACTTTTTTTGCCTTAAAACGCGAATTTAAGCTCAAAAATCGTCATTTTTCTCCAGAAAACTTGAAATTTTGATGATTTTCTTCAATAATTGACCAATAATTAAAAATCCTGAAGTTTTGATGTAGTTTTTTTTGCCTTAAAACACGAATTTAAACTCAAAAATCGTCATTTTTCTCCAGAAAACTTGAAATTTTGATAATTTTATTCAATAATTAACTGATAATTAAAAATCGTGAATATTTTATGTAGTTTTTTGCTTCAAAACCCGAATTTAAGCTAAAAAATCAATATTTTAGTTAAAACAAATACGATTTTTATCAATTTTTCCCCATTTTTAGATCCAAAAATAAAGGCAACAGTCCGCCAACAGCAATTGCACTCGACCGACGGGGACCTAGCCGGCGTGCATAGAACAACACCGACGCCGCCGGTCGTTTCCGGTTTACCGGCATACCAGCAGCACCCGTTGCAGCCGCAGCAGGCGCAGAATCGGCCCGAGCCGCTCATCCACAAAACAAATGGCACCGATAAATCCGGCGATCAGTTGCAGCACAACAACAAGACGACGACGACGAACGGTAACAAGGTGCACCATCGCAACGCACGCCACCTACAACAACACCACCAGGACGAACTGCAATGGGAGCCCCTCGGCGGCGAGAAGCCACCCAAGGCCAAGTACGAAGCGTACATGATGACTGGCGAGCATATTCTGAACATCTCCAAGACGCAACCACAGCCAATTATAGTACCTAAACAATTATTTAAGGTATGCAATCAAAATTCACAACTATACATTCATAGATGGCGCTACTTAATATATTTTTCTATAGGATAATCGCATGAAGTATCAAAATAGCCACTCGAATCACCAACGACAAAACGTGACGAACCAGCCGCAGCACAATTCGGTGCCCAACTCCCCCAACGAAATGGAGATGGGCCACCGGTCGAATCACCATCATCATCACAACGCGACGAACTCGGCGAACACTTCCCCTGTCAGTGCCAACAAGCGCACGCACGATGCGCTCTCGACGCCGTCGCCGTCGGAAGGCGGCGGCACCGCTGCCGGCAAACAATTCAATAACTTTGTGCGCACCTCACGCTCTGAGGATCAACTACAGGACGCGAAAAGTATCAGCACGGTGGATATCGACGTGGATGACGATATCACCAGCTCGTTGAATACTTTATTAGATACCCGACCGGATGCTAGCTATGGTTCTGTTGGCAGCGGGATTGGTACGGCGCCCGCTAGCCAAGCGGATCGCGATCGCATCGTATGGACTTACAATGCGCCCGTTGATGGCCAACAGCTACCAATCGTGCCGGTTGGTAACGCTGGCAAGGGACAACTGTGTCATACCATCTCGAATGGTAGCAGCTCATCACCGACGTCGTCGTCGCCGATGCGCAGTGATTCCCCACAGTCGCCTACTTCTGTGTCTTCCTCGGTGATGTCCAGCCATAGTGGGAGTCGGCGTGCGCCGCCGTATGCGTTGCCCAATGGTCCGCATTCCGATGCCGCCGCGTATGGCGCGCCTACCAATGGTGACTTTAGCGTCTCCGAGGCCATCTCGAATATCTCCAGTCCGGACTACAATGACGATGACAGCATGGGCATCCGCGACTGCGTGATGGAGATCAGTGATCATAGTGATAGTGATAGTACGTTGCTGGTGTCCGAGCCACGGCAGCCGCATAAAACTGCTGCGGGTGGTTGTAATCAAGGTGATTCCGAGCATCGCATTGTGATACAGGTGAAGGGACCCGATAAGGATACGGTGAAGGATCGCGGGAAGGGGCAGTGTGCAAACAATCGCCGCGAGCAGGTGAGTCATTTTAAGATTTATTGATGATTGATATCTTATCAATTTATGGATTGTTATCATCAATTGGTATAACATGTGATTCTGTATTATATTGTATTATATTGTATTGTCAACCCTATTTTGTGTGTGATATTAACTGCGGTGTTTGTAAAGATTTCCGGCGATAATGAGTTTGAGGACGAGGCCGGAAGAACGCGCGTTGCTGGAGGGTGGCGGCGGCGGCATAGGCGCCACGTCCCGCGTCTTCAATGCCGCCGGTTTCCCGAGATACAGCTGATGTTGATAGCCCGCATGGTTTTCACTACCACCGAATATGGTTGACATGCGCCGTCAGCGATACGTCTGCAAATCGTCTGCAACAACTGGACGGGTTTAAAAGCCAGATGTTTCAAGCAAGCATTTAAGCAAAAAGTATGGCAGCACAATTATTTTATGCAAAAATTTAAGTTTTGGTTGATTTTAGCAATGAATTTAATGTGCGGTAGCGCTGATGAATACCTGAGGAACCTTCTTAACTTTCAATTCAGGATACGTTAGACATTGCACTGCGCAAGTTCCTTAAACAATTCTCGTCACCACGGTGAGACGCAGGAGCGCTAACGCGTGCTTCTGTGCATACTTTTCAAAGAGATTCTTAGACCAAAATCCCGCCCTAATTACAGAAGGTTTGTACCACAAAATGCGACCGCCATTTTATTTTATTTACTTTTTTGCGTCGACGCCAGTATACGTTAACGTTAAATAATGCTGCTCAACACTGATTTCTATTACCACGCAGAACATCAATCGCAAGATGACGCCACGAGTTCATTTGGTAATCTCGCCGGCCTCTAACAATGAACGAAAACTTTCCGCGGGAAGTACCTTGCCAGCTCTACCACGCCATCGCTGAAATAAATCCACCTCGAATGGGCAGGTAAGAATACAGGTTTTAATTGCGTTTATATGTTTTTACCATTTTGCGGGTTTTCAGTGACAAACACGGCGCAGATCACGATGGCAAAACATGCAGAAGCCGATAATGGAGCAGCATCTCGGCGGGAATCCGTTCCTGGACGTGCCAAGCCTTGCCAACGCGACGGAATACAAGAAGGGCTACGTGATGCGCAAATGCTGCTACGAGTCGAACGCCAAACGAAGTGAGTCTCGCCGCGCGTAGAATCAGATTGACTGATAGAAATTCGTAGGGTTTACCGCATTTTCTCTCGCACGTTCAACGTACTACCAACGTGTGTTCTGATTATTTTTGAGTTTTATTTCTCGAGAGTTGGTTTTTCTTACGTTTTTTCTTTATTTTCTCGATGATGCGACAGAAGTGTTTGGTAAGCAAGCAATTTACAAGTTTCAAATTTGTCACAAGAAACAAAACAAAACCAACACAAACCAACAACATGAAAAAACATTGAAACGATACAAGAAACGTGTACATATCAATTATTTTGCACCTTACCATTTGTCTTCTGGAACATATTTTTGATTCTACAAATTCGATTTGCAAACGAAAGTTATTTATTACCACACAATCACCTTATTATTATTATTATATTAATATTAGTAAAACTCTAGGAGTAGTTTCTGCTTGCTTTGCTTGCTATACAATTGAATACACCACCTAGACACTCTCTCACATCTGTACAAACCAAACACTTTTCATTCATTCGTTATCTCTCAGTTGTTGATTTCATCATGACTTGTATACTAGAATTTTAGAACATTTGTCTAGCGGTGATTTGCATTAGGAGTGTTTGGCGTATTCTTAGCAAGTTGCGATTACCGCCATCGCACAGCATGTTGGCAAACAAAAATAGCTGTTTCGAAGGCCTTTGCTGCATTTTTCTAGCGCCGTTTCACAAGCGCAGCTGGAAGATGTTCTACTGCACACTGCGTGATATGGTCCTCTATCTGCACAAGGACGAGAACGGCTTCCGCAAGAATCAGATGGGTGACAATCTGCATAATGCGATTCGCATCTACCATGCCCTGGCGACCAAAGCTACGGACTACACGAAGAAGCAGTATGTTTTTAGGCTGCAGACGGCTGATCAGGCTGAATATTTATTCCAAACTAGGTAAATTTAATGATTTTTTATGTTTTTTTGAGTTTTAATGATTGTTTTTTTAGTGATTCGAAAGAACTGCAATCATGGATTGATACCATCAACTTTGTATGCGCTAGTTTTTCCGCGCCGCCTCTGGAGGCGGCTGTTGGGTCGCAGAAAAAGTTTCAACGGCCTCTGTTACCTTGCAGTCACACCAAATTAAATTTCGTAAGAAAAATACATTTTTATCATCTACGGAATTAAAAATTAAGTTTTTTTTGTAATATTTAGCGAGAACAATTGAGAGATCACGAGGAGAGAGTTATGAGACTGGAGAGCGAGCTCGAGGAGCATCGCAGATCGCCGCCGGAGCGCAATGCCAAGTCACTAGTCATGCAGAACTACAAAGAACGCGAAGTTTACCTAAATTTTGAGGTATTTACTTTATTTTACAATAAAACACTAAATTTTTCATGTTTTTCATTATTATATTTCGTAGGTTAAAAGATATAGAGCCTATGCTTACATCCTGCGATCCAAGATGTCCGCCTATCCGGAACTGGGCGTGAGTCTGGTGGAGAGTTGCATCGGCGAGCTGGATGAAGCCACCGGTTGTCATCCGGGTGATGCGCCCGCCACAGCGATGCCTCCGGTGCAGGCGGAGCCGGCAGCGGCGCGCAATTCGCGCTCGCCGCAAACAAATAGGTACAGTTACAGGCAGGCGATCTACAGCCGGCATATGCTCAACGGGGATGCAGACATTGGCTGACGGGTCTTGGGGGTGTTCTCAGCATGTGTGCTTTGACAGAATTGGGCCAGAAGTATTTTGTTTCTC
The DNA here is from genome assembly GCF_025399875.1 of Dalotia coriaria. NCBI lineage: Eukaryota > Metazoa > Arthropoda > Insecta > Coleoptera > Staphylinidae > Dalotia > Dalotia coriaria. Next base: position 969,141 of record NW_027045446.1, read on the forward strand.
TCATCCCCTTCACTTCAACTTAGTCATCTCCTATATTTATTTAGTTGTTTTTATTCATCTACTAGTCATCTACAACTTGGATTATGTTTTGGTTGTGTTTTTAATTTTTTAGTATTTTCTGGTGGTAGCTTAGTAGGAGGTAGGTTGTGGTGGTGGGGGTGGTGGTAGCCATTTTGTGTATGTGTACATATTGAGTTGAGAGTTGAGGACACCTCTTTGTAGCGTTGGTTTACCTTCTGTAAGACGATAAGAAGAAGGCGAAATCTTGTAATATTTAAGCAGTACATGCGAATATTTGAATGATTGATTATTTGATTGAGAGATGCGTTTTTTAAGCTTTGTAAACATTTAACAACATCAATGAGCGATTGTGTTTTAGGTAGGGGGCTGTGAAAAAGTTGTTCATTTGCGAGTGAAATGTGAAAAATCGTAACACTTAACGAAGATTTAAAAAAAACAAACTACCAACAACTTTAGGTATTATATGCATATAATAATAACTTAAATAACTTAAACAATGATAAATTGACTACATATAGTAATATATAAATTACGATACGACTTACTAATACATAGATAGAAGGAAAAAAATGAATTCAAGTGAAGATGCGATGATGAAAAGCTAAACATGTGCCTGAAATATGATGTTCTTGCGTGAATGAGACGAAATAGTTGTTGGGAAACTTTTGCTCAGTTCCGTTTCGAGATTGAATGATAACATAACCTTAATTATGTGCTATTCAAGTGGAGAAAGATTTAAAAACTAACACGTTTAACTACATTATTGTCGGAGATGTGTGACGACTACAACAACGGCCGTAAACAGACGCAATTTGATGAAATATATTGATGAACAAGCAAATGTACATTGTCGTGTTTTGTTGTAGGTTAATTGTGCACATAAAATACGTACCGAAGTACGAGTCCCCTATACCTAGAAGGTGCGTTCTGTTATGATTTTGTTTAGTATTTTTTTTCGATGTTACCGAGTTGATTTGACGCTTACACCCAACCGAAATCAACATCTCTCACCTCACACACAATCAATTAATTACAAATGTTACATTCATCAAATAATTACTAATTGAATATTTGCTAATACTTTCAGATATCGGTACAGATATAACGGCTCTTCTCGGTGGTGTTTTTTCATTGATTGATTAATCCAACTGTAACAAACTTTGTTTTGGTTTTTATTTCGTATTTTGTGTTTGCATGCCTGTTTCTTCAACGTTTTGCTTTGGAAACTTTGAATATTTACAATACTTTGATGCTTTTTTGTACTAAATTGGTGTTGCTTTTAGACCTTGCGCAATTTATTCCCCAATTTAATGATGTGATTATGATTAATCTATTGGAAATCTATCTGTTTGTAATCTAGGAAGTTGGACTGATGCCAATGCAGCTAATCGCGCACGGATTGTGCAATAAATGCAATTGAAGATGACGAGCCAGTGGACGCAAATGCAAACGAAGAGCGCGAGTGAATTATGATGGTAATAATTTTAACAAGAGACCAAAGATCAATTATTTATTAGATGTACCATGTACCGGTGTTGTTGGCGGGGATATTTTCACTGATAAACTGATACACTGCTAATTTGTTAGCAAAACATTCAAATGTAAAGCGTTTTGAAGATGAAAACAGAACGAATTCAATGATTATGCATTTTACATAGGTAGGGTATATAAATAATAAAAGATTGAGGAGTGAATGAGATAAATGATGAAGAAGATTTGGCGAATGGCATGATTTCAAGTGAATGAACAATACAGTTATTAATTTATATTTTTACTTATGAAATATGAAAGTTGTTCAGTGCTAAAAAACTATTTACGGACATATTTAAGGCGCAAACACAGCTTATTTATTGCCATTTATTATTTTCTATGTACATTAAACGCTTCTTATGTAATTCTGTATTACATCCTTTGAATTAAAACAGAAAACGCAAATATTAAAGTCAAAACTGTTCAAAATTGCAGGTATATTATCAAAGTGCGCGTGCGCATATTAATTGCACACATTTTGATGTATGTTGGGTTGCATATCATACAAGTATCATACTAGATTTGTAGCAATTGTAGTCACAAGTTGTGACGAAAAAAATCAAAGAAAAATGCAAAATAAACCTGTGATAATAGGAAAATGCACGCAGATGTGCCCCGAGAGTGAAATAACAATGTATGTATCACATAATTCGCTTTGTATTATGTATAATAGTGTAATGTTTATGTTTATAACCTCTTAGGAGAGAGTCTCAAAGACTGTTACATCCAATGGAAATTCTTACGCATTCAAAGACAAAAGCAGACAGGACAAAGATGGTAAAAGAGTTCTGTAGATCATCTGCTGGTCAACACATGCAAAAACCAGAAGTGTTGAGGCCTTTTGACACATTAAATGACACAATTGCATACCTATTGTTTGAGTAAGTAAAGAATTCATCAGATTCTATTAAAATTTATGTTTTAATATTGTTTAGGGCAATAAATATGGATGAATTTGCATTCCACATCCGATATGATTACATTTGTGATAGATTAAGAGCTGTTAGACAAGATATGATCATTCAAGATCTTCCCAAACATGAAGCAATTTGTATATTGCAACCTATAGTTAGATTTTATACTTATGCATCATACAGGTAACAAAATTATTAATATTTTTACCTTAAAACAACATAATTATTTATATTTTGTTTCTTTATAGAATGTGTGATGAACCTCTTCAGAAATATGATCCACATTTGAATAATAAACACTTTCAAGAGTGTTTAAAACGTCTTTTATCATTATACGATGATTGCGAAGAATTTGAAACGCGTTTTCCACATCGAATTGATTACTCTACTCTATACGCTGATTCCCGTCCACAAATTGAAGCCATATATGTTTTATTCAATCTTGGCAGTGGCGAAGCACTCAATCGCGCGTTGAGGTTAAACGAACGATGGAAGAACACCGCGGAGCTGCAAGTCGCAATAAAAGTAAGTCTATTGTACAGAAATAATAATTTCGTCGCGGTTTGTCGCCTCGTGAAGACCCTGCCGCATTTAATGGCGGCCATTGTAATGTTACGCATGCCCGCTATACGGAAAACATGTCTGCAAGTCATGTCCTGGGGTTATTCAAGCAAAAATCTACGATTTCCACTTGAAAAACTTCAGGAATTATTGTTATATGAAAGTCAGGATGAATTATTAGAAGATGTGAAGTGTTGTGGGTTAGAATATCATCTACCAGATGATATTTTTGATGTAAAAGGTGGAGTAGTTTTTGGTAAAGACAAATTTAATGTGGACGTTAATTTAGGGGTACGTAAAGTGAATTTTGTCAATGAGAAGTTAAAAAAGTATAAAGTACATGAATTAGTTTTGTTTGGCAATTAAAAACATGAAAATATTTGTGATTAAAAGTAGTTTTCTAGTAATTTTTTGTAGAAAATGTCTTGTATTGTTGCTTATTTATTTATTTTCTTGTCATTTTGGGCTTTACGTAATTAATCTTATTTAATTAATAATACTACACCGCCCACCTCATATTAACAAATTTAATTCTTTCGAGAACGGCGTTTCATTGTAACACATTGCGGGCAATACCATTTTCCTTTCGGTGGTGCAGTGATACCAACACAAGGATAATGAAACCATTCGGAAGGACATTCCTCATTGTCACAAGCGACCATGTCTCCATAAGAGACTTGATTGCACAAACAATATCTCGGTTCATTCGGATCATACGTCCACTCCCCATCGGTTACTTCCTGTGTTTGTACATCTACAGCTGGGGATCCGGGTGTTGAACTCCCCGCTGGTGCAGTTATCACCTGCTGGATGCTAGTCGACACCTTTTTCTGTTTCTTTTGTTTGTGTCTTGTACAATTGATTGTTGGAACGCGGTGTGTGCAGCCCGGCGAGATCTTTCCCAATCGCCAGCTCATGCATGTTCAAACCAGTCAGGGCAGCCTCATAGGATGCTTTCAAGCTTGCCGTGCGTCTTCCCTGCTGCATTTGTTGCGTTGCGGCGATTGCTTGCGATGCAGCCGTGGCAATTGCTTGTCCAGCACCGATTTGGCCAAGATTAAATTGCGGTGATGGTGAATTACTTGTTGGTGTGACAACGCTGGATGAATTCGATAGGGAATTATGTCCGCGGGGTTCTGCCTGAGTGATATTAACAGCTTGGCGTTTCTCCGGGAAACTATTCACGTTCGTGCTGCTATCGCGACGTTTCTCGGTGCGTGGACGATTGTATCTCTCGTATCGGTTTTCTTTTTGTGAACTCAGCGCGCCACTTGATAGTGGTGTGTCTAATTCTAAACTGCGTTTTTCCAGGACTTCGGTTATGCCTTTATTGTCCGCCTCAAGCTCACATTTGAACTTGTGTAGTTCAGTGTCTAGCCTCCTGAGGTATTTATCTACCAAGTCATACATTGTATTTGCTAGATGTACTTTCTCATCGGCATCCTCTAGGGTTTTGTGGTACTCCTGGCGGATGTTCTGGAATTCAGCGTCAGATTCGGGGTTATCTCCGGTACGCGTTTGCAGTCGTTGAAGAGATTCTTCACGCGCTTCTCGAGCGTGTCGACATTATCTAAAATATTCGCGTAAACATAACCTCTGAATGCATAGTGTATTTTTGTTGGGAATAATTACTTTGTACAGACAAATCGAGCTCGCGCATTTGCGTAAAGCGATCCGTAACTCCTGGGGAGGTGTTCAATCACTGGAAATTAAGGTTATTGTATTATTAATGATAATTTTAGTTATTAAAATTGGGTTTGGAAATGTGCTTACTTTCTAAATAGTCCTCAAGGTACAGCATGTTGTTTGGATTGGTTTTACGGCGAAACGATTGTGGTTTGCGTAGCGACGCTGTGGTATAAGATGTGGATTTTCCTTATTTTGTGTCAGACAAACACAAGGGGTGGAATTTGTACGAAAAAATTAATCAATGTTTGGTTTGTTTTGTGTCTTTCTCTAGGTAGATATTTCTCAACCAGATGGCGCTGGTATATGTAAAGCTTTCGGTTTTGTTCGGTTGACAATGACAGCTGTCACTTTCGTTCCTTTATACTCCTTCTACCGCAACCTTTAGCTCAGTAACCGTTTCGCTGTCGTGAGGGGTGCATGTGTTTGTTTCTCTTTACCGTCATCATTCAACATCGTCATTCGTATTTAATTCTGTTACAGTTTTTAATTATACTTACTAGTGCTACAAAATATCGACAAATTAATTTATGATAATAAAGTTTTCAATATGGGAAGATTGCAAAAACAATTCGCGGATGTTGTGCACTTGAATAAGTAAGAACATGTGAATAATTTACTTCTATTTAATACGTTTACATTTTAATGATGCAATATAACTTTATTGTAAATATATATGATTCAATCAATAAAGGATAATTTAATCTTTAATATTACTGCACGCCAAAATAACCTTTAGTTTATAGAACGTTGGTATACTTGCTTTCTCACATAATTTATTTGAATGTGTATTTAATTTAATCTAGTATCGAATTTAATTAATATCGAATCTATTCAGAAAACTGTAATTTGCTATTTAAATTCTATTAGTTAGACACTTCACAAACCAGATGGCGCTAGTGCTGCTTTTGCAGCAGTTTTCTTCGGTTGCCACTACTACTTTCGCTCCTTTCGTTCACTCAACAACACCTCTCAGTACGTTCCGCGCTGTGATAAAGGCTGCACGCGTTTTTTTTCTTCTCCGCCATGCCGCTACTCTCGTCGTATTTCGTTTTGCTTTACCGTTTAATTCGGTTATCAGTTACAGTCTCGGGATACAAATCACCGTAATCAAGAATGGCTATGGCTATTTTCCCGCTTAGTCGGTCGTTCGGTGTTGTGTAGTGCACGATTGCTTGCCATCCGTCGAGCATCGTGGCGATTTCTCGCGTTTCTTGGGTTTAGTGCGCTTAAAAATTCGGTTTTAAAATTGATATGCTATCGATCGACTGCCGACGCACGTGCATGACGGCGGCCGCCGGATCTCGTTCGGTGGCTACGAATTCCATTTGGGATTTACTGATCAAAATTGATCGAATGTTAATTTGTGAAAATTAACCACGCGTGTTCTCCGTCCGAACAAAATAAGGAAACTTGTGGAAGCGTACTTTATGGATAGAAGGACAAAGGTGTATGGTAACNACAAACAATATCTCGGTTCATTCGGATCATACGTCCACTCCCCATCGGTTACTTCCTGTGTTTGTACATCTACAGCTGGGGATCCGGGTGTTGAACTCCCCGCTGGTGCAGTTATCACCTGCTGGATGCTAGTCGACACCTTTTTCTGTTTCTTTTTGTTTGTGTCTTGTACAATTGATTGTTGGAACGCGGTGTGTGCGGCCCCGGCGAGATCTTTCCCAATCGCCAGCTCATGCATGTTCAAACCAGTCAGGGCAGCTTCATAGGATGCTTTCAAGCTCGCCGTGCGTCTTCCCTGCTGCATTTGTTGTGTTGCGGCGATTGCTTGCGATGCAGCCGTGGCAATTGCTTGCCCAGCACCGATTTGGCCAAGATTAAATTGCGGCGATGGTGAATTACTTGTTGGCGTGACAACGCTGGATGAATTCGATAGGGAATTATGTCCGCGGGGTTCTGCCTGAGTGATATTAACAGCTTGGCGTTTCTCGGGGAAACTATTCACGTTCGTGCTGCTATCGCGACGTTTTTCGGTGCGTGGACGATTGTATCTCTCGTATCGGTTTTCTTTTTGTGAACTAAGCGCGCCACTTGATAGTGGTGTGTCTAATTCTAAACTGCGTTTTTCCAGGACTTCAGTTATGCCTTTATTGTCCGCCTCAAGTTCACATTTGAACTTGTGCAGTTCAGTGTCTAGCCTCCTGAGGTATTTATCGACCAAGTCATACATTGTGTTTGCTAGATGTACTTTCTCATCGGCGTCCTCTAGAGTTTTGTGGTACTCCTGGCGGATGTTTTGGAATTCAGCGTCCAGATTCGGGGTTACCTCCGGTACGCGTTTGCAGTCGTTGAAGAGATTCTTCACGCGCTTCTCCAGCGTGTCGACATTATCTAAAATATTCGCGTAAACATAACCTCTGAATGCATAGTGTATTTTTGTTGGGAATAGTTACTTTGTACAGACAAATCGAGCTCGCGCATTTGCGTAAAGCGATCCCGTAACTCCTGGGGGAGGTGTTCAATCACTGGCAATTAAGATTATTGTATTATTAATGATAATTTTAGTAATTAGAATTGGGTTTGGAAATGTGCTTACTTTCTAAATAGTCCTCAAGGTACAGCATGTTGTTTGGATTGGTTTTTACGGCGAAACGTTTGTGGTTGGCGTAGCGACGCTGTGGTATAAGATGTGGATTTTCCTTATTTTGTGTCTGACAAACACAAGGGGTGGAATTTGTACGAAAAATTAATCAATGTTTGGTTTGTTTTGTGTCTTTCTCTAGGTAGATATTTCTCAACCAGATGGCGCTGGTATATGTAATGCTTTCGGTTTTGTTCGGTTGACAATGTCAGCTGTCACTTTCGTTCCTTTATACTCCTTCTACCGCAACCTTTAGCTCAGTAACCGTTTCGCTGTCGTGAGGGGTGCACGCGTTTGTTTCTCTTTACCGTCATCATTCAACATCGTCATTCGTATTTAATTCGGCTACAGTTTTGAATTATACTTACTAGTGCTACAAAATATCAACAAATTAATAATATGATAATAAAGTTTTCAATATGGGAAGATTGCAAGAACAATTCACGGATGTTGTGCACTCTAATAAGTAAGAACAAGTGAATAATTTACTTCTATTTAATACGTTTACATTTTAAAGATGCAATATAACTTCATAGTAGATATATATGATTCAATCAATAAAGGATAATTTAATCTTTGATATTACTGCACGCCAAAATAACCTTTAGTTTATAGAACGTTGGTATACTTGCTATCTCACATAATTTATTTGAATGTGTATTTAATTTAATTTAGTATCGGTATGCCCATCTGTTGGTGATCTAATAATATGCTGTTGTTAAAAATTCAGAAAACTGTAATTTGCTATTTAAATTCTATTAGTTAGACACTTCACAACTAGATGGCGCTAGTGCTGCGTTTGCAGCAGTTTTCTTCGGTTGCCACTACTACTTTCGCTCCTTTCGTTCACTCACCACCTCAGTAAGTTCCGCGCTGTGGTAGGGGCTGCACGCGTTTTTTTTTCTTCTCCGCCATGCCGCTACTCTCGTCGTATTTCGTTTTGCTTTACAGTTTAATTCGGTTATCAGTTACAGTCTCGGGATACAAATCACCGTAATCAAGAATGACTGGCTATGGCTATTTTCCTGCTTAGTCGGTCGTGCGGTGTTGTGTAGTGCACGAGTGCTTGCCATCCGGCGAGCATCGTGGCGATTTCTCGCGTTTCTTGGGTTTAGTGCGCTTAAAAATTCGGTTTTAAAATTGATATGCTATCGATCGACTGCCGACGCACATGCATGACGGCGGCCGCCGGATCTCGTTCAGTGGCTACGAATTCCATTTGGGATTTATTGATCAAAATTGATCGAATTGAATTTGTGAAAATTAACCACGCGTGTTCTCCGTCCGAACAAAATAAGGAAACTTGTGGAAGCGTACTTTATGGATAGAAGGACAAAGGTGTATGGTAACATCAAATATTAATTTGTTTCATTTTTTTACTTTTACAGATACAAAATCATATTTGTACACAGCTATTGAAAATAGTTTCACCACACGTTAAAGAAAAACTATTACAAAGTGCTTCCTTGATTGTATGAGCTCCAATAAAAGTCAGTTTAATAATATACTTTTGAAAACATATTTTTGGTGGTATCCCTTTGTCGTTTCAGTTTTAAATAATATGGTATATATAAGTCTTATGTGTGAGCAGAAAGTGTGCTTATACCAACTGTTACTTCTGAATTGTGTTGTTGTTTTTAAAAACATGATAAAAGTAAAAATCATAAATAGAAGAATCAAATATTAATAACAAAACACTTCCGGTGGTTCATGAGACGCACCTGCTGGCATGCTGTTACATCACGGACGCAGTCCGCATGGAAGGCATTTTTCAAATATAAAAATATATAGTGAAATTTGCTGTATATATGAATTGGGTAACGAAATATATGCGAAATTGAAATGCATGGTACAAGAGATGTAAGGAAAGTAAATGGAGAACGAGAGAACTTGTGTTGTAATAGAATGAGAATAGGAGAAGATAGGAAGGGAAGAGAACAACAGAGCAGAGCAGAGAAGAGGAGGGAGATAGAAGAAAGAGCTACTTCAGGGAGAGGATCAGATTTTTTAAATTTTTGGCACGCGTCGTTATAAGATAGTATATTTGTCGATCTCCCAGAGGCCCGGCGCCTGGTCGATCGCCCACTGCTTTACGCCCATTGCTCCCGGCCCCAAACCACATTGCCGATGTTCAGCCATCCTGAAATTATCAGTATGAACAATATTTATGGTAGATCACCCAGAGAGAGGAACTCCTTATACACAATCCTTATATAGTCTTGTAAAATATTTAAGTTTTAAGTCGCTCAAGAGAGGTGACATTTAAAATACTTTCTTCCTACCAGTTCTGACCTTGTAGCTGAAATGAAAGAAGGAGCAATACAAATCACACAGGATACCTTAACAATTTTATAGTGGGGATCATCCTGAGAGAGGGAGAAGTAATACTGCACCCGAACGAAGCATACCGAGTAA
>NW_027045446.1:986887-1005071 GCF_025399875.1 Dalotia coriaria
CTTTTATTAAAATCAGTCTTAAATATTAGCTGCAATAGAAAGAAATACGGACATTACTCATACTTACGACGCAAAATTGCACTTGCATTCCAATAAACAACCATAGGCGGCCATCAGATCTGCGAAACATCAATAATGTGTATAGAATGAGCACACAAACGCAGCAAAAACAAAAACAATTAATGCAACACGCCGATAGACGTCGAATAAATCAATTTAGTTCAAGAGATAAAAAAATATATAACAAAAAGATGAGCGCATCAATACCGTAGGCATAGGACAATCATGATCACCATGACCACAGCATCGATACAACAACACAACACCAAAGAATATACATGGTTGTGTGTATAGTAAATTGATTGAAGGTAGAAAATAAATAAAACAATGAAATCAAAATCAAATACTACCAACTACCTATAACCCAGGTTATTCGAGCCTAGCGCTAACATCTCGTCACATGCCCAGCAGATAAATAAACCACCGAGTGCCTTTGTTTATCTGTGAGCACGTCTCGCAACCTGAGCTCAACAATCAAAATAGCTTTGTGGTATTACAACAGAATGGACTTATGCTATACATACCTAAAATTCAAGCGCAAACAGAATAACTGCATCCTTCACTAACAATTAGCTCTCTCTTGTTCTTGTTACACCCTCACTCTCTGTCTGTCTCTCTCACTACTAATAGGATAAGACACAACTAACTCCTGTGATTATATTAAGATAAATGGTTTAATCGTCATCATATCATAAAAATTGACACATACACAATATTATTCATTAGGAAATTGCCTATAACTAACATAAACTAAACGTTGTTTTTAGAAAGATAGATGATAGAACGTAAATAGTAAATTAAAAAATGTGATTTCTTCTCTTTCTCTGCCCGGTTGCCTGCTTGCTTCACGTCCTCTGCTGTTAAACTTAGCGTGATCTGAACCCGTCTTGCAGATTCTTGTCAAAACCTGGATTTTTCCTTGCCTCGATCAATATAATAAATATAATTTTCACAGTCAAATATTTAGCTATCCTATCCTAAGCCTTTGCTCGGGGCCAAAGATAAGCTTAAGTTATTATTATTTTTCATATATGAGTGTTAAATTTCTATTTTTCTCGTTTCAGTTCTGTGTGCGCGGTGAACTTACGTCGGTTAAATTATTTAGAAGCGACGACCGCCGCCACCGCCCATATTGCCTCCGTTTTGATTGTAGCCGCCGCCGCCATAGCCTCCGCCACCACCACCGCCTTGATTATTGCCTGTCGTGGGGGAAAAAAGACACAAAAATAATTAAATAATGTTTAGGATAAACGCTAGATGTGTTGTTTCTAGACCTTTTCTAAAATTACCATATGGTGCTGGCCGATTCGACTGGAAGTTGTTACGCATTGCGCCGCCGCTTGAATTGTAGTTCTGCTGATAACCACCGCCGAATCCTTCGTTCGGTGGGCCCCAGTTGCTGTTACCATTACCGTAGCTGTTGGGTCCACCACCACCGCCTCCGCCGCCACCTCCGGAATTACCCCAGCTGTTCTGGTTGTCCCAAGGACCAGGCCCGCCATTGTTCCAGCCGCCTCCTCCTCCGCCACCGCCGGAGTTGTATCCTTGGTTACCCATGTTCCAATCACTGCCTGGGCCACCACCGCCGCGGTTACTCCAATTGCCACCGCCATTGTTGTAGTTACCGCGGGGGCCACCACGGGAACCACCACCACGGCCACCACCGCCCATATTACCACCCGAACCTTGGGCGCGTTCCATCTCAGCCTTACTCAAAGCTTTCTTCACATCAACATGTTTACCGTTGATTTCATGCGAGCGTTTCACTATTAAAACATTAAATTTGTTAATATTTTTATAAACCATAATTTAAAAAATGAAATAAATAACTTACAGCATATTTTATCAACGGAATCATAATCCTCGAATTCGATAAAACCGAATCCGCGTTTTTTACCGGTCTCCTTGTCGGTGACAATGGTACAGGATAAAATATTCCCGTACTGTTTGAAATTCTCGCGCAAATGCTCCTCTTCAACATCATCTTTCAATCCTCCAACAAAGAGCTTTTTAACCGTCGCGCCCGCTTCCGGCCGGCCAATTTCTTGGCGCGGCACCGCACGCTTGGGTTCCACCACGCGTCCATCCACACGATGCGGTCGCGCAATCTGCGCGTCGTCCACCATGTGTGCGCGCGAATAGGTAATGAAACCAAAACCGCGCGACCGCTTTGTTTTCGGATCCTTCATCACCACGACGTCGACAATCTCGCCCCATTGCTCGAAATGCTTCTTCAGCGAGTCATCGGTGGTGCGATAGTCAAGTCCACCGATGAACAGCTTACGAAAGTGCTCCGGTTCTTGGATGTTCGGCTTTTGGTCGAGCTGCCGGGGAGAAAGCAACGAACATGCAAATAAAAATGTCGGCGCGAACAAGGTGAAACAACGCATTTCACATTGCAAGATACTTGGACGTGTAATAGAAGTAAAATGTAGGAAATTCTTACCGAATCGTCACCAGACATGATAGTATAAGTTGAATGTGACAATAAACTGTGTTAAATCTTGACGATTTTGTCAAATATCGGCGATTTATTGACTGGCGAAACGAGGCGAACGAACCACAACGACAACGCGCACCGGAATGACAGGAACGCGTCTAAACGCTTTTACAAAATGGCGAAACAAAGCCGAAACATATACTTTTCAATGAGTTAGAGAAGGATGCGTTGAATAAAAGACGCTTACTGAAGCAGGCAACTGTAATAACAGCGCCACCTGAGTTTGCGACTGAACAAACTAATTATTTAAACTAATATATCCCAATATGCACTTTTAACATAAACATTACTAATATTTAAATAATCTGCACCTAATTTTATATACTTTTCTATAATTTACAATGTATACAAGTAAAATTTTCAACTAAAATCGTTCAAGTTCGATGTTAACCGAGCAAAACCGAATTAAATGCAGTATTGTGAATCGGTGCGGTTCACTTCTGTGCTAAATGAGTTAATTGCGGCAGCTGATATAAAATTTATTTAATAATATTTAGTTTAGTACATAGTGCAGCCCTCCAAATCGTGGCTGTAATTCCCAACTAGTTTGTAAGTTTAGCATAGGCCAACACGCTCAAATCTAATTGTAAGTACCGGCCGTGCGCGTCGCACATCGCGAGTGTGTTTTGATTTCGGGCCAAGCCCATTTGCGGGCGGCTTTGAGGTTATCCGCCCGTGTTTGAAATTGTATTTTCATCGGGTTATTTTCAGCGTTAAAAGAAGTATCTGTTTGCAGTGCATTATGTCGTCGGGCAGGCCGATCAAGTGCGTTGTCGTCGGCGATGGCACTGTCGGCAAGACTTGCATGCTCATCTCCTACACAACAGACAGTTTTCCAGGGGAATATGTTCCTACAGTGTAAGTAGAGAGTGAATTTAAATTAATTTCATTAAAATTTTCATAGGAATTGTAAAAATTTTGCAGAAAACTATAAAAATTTGGTTATGTGTGATTCTAACCTCAATTCTATACGTTTTACTTTGTAGATTTGATAATTACTCAGCACCAATGGTAGTGGATGGAATCTCAGTAAGTCTAGGCCTGTGGGACACAGCAGGACAAGAAGACTACGACCGCCTGCGGCCGTTATCATACCCACAGACGGATGTCTTCCTCATTTGCTTCAGCGTCGCCTCGCCATCGTCCTTTGAGAACGTCACCTCCAAGTGGTACCCGGAGATCAAGCACCACTGTCCAGACGCTCCGATGATCCTCGTCGGCACGAAGATCGATCTGCGTGATGATCGAGAAACACTCGGCGCGCTCGCCGATCAAGGCCTCAGTCCCATCAAACGCGAGCAGGGCCAGAAGCTAGCGAATAAAATCCGCGCCGTCAAATACATGGAGTGCTCGGCGCTGACGCAACGAGGCCTCAAGCAGGTGTTCGACGAGGCGGTGCGCGCCGTCCTCAGGCCCGAGCCGCAAAAGCGCCGCCAACGAAAGTGTCTTCTCATGTAGGAACAAGCGCCAAAATGTTTTCTTATTTGCGATGGAATGGTTTCAATGAACGTGCAAGTCAATATTACTCTCATCATCGTTATCACGCTTCACAATTATTCCGAACTTCGAATTCTCTTCGAGCCTATTTAAATATTTTTAAGATATTCGATATTTTTATACGTCAATTAACGAATAACTAAAATTCAAACCGCGAAGCGCGCGTGCCCCACACCGTTTTTTCTAATTTATTTTGTGCCATTGATTGTTTCTTTTACTACTAATACTAACAATTTACTAAAATTAAACATAGGCTTATAGAAAAGAACGACGACATTGTACTATTATTATATATTGCGTAGATTTCTAGAGTATTTAACGAATTAAAAACAAACAAAAAATAATGATCAAAATGTTGAATTGAATCAAATGATGGCAACTGATATATAGGAAGAAAGAAAACAAAATGGTCGACCAAAGTTAAGCTTAAGTTCTAGTCACTTACTTAAAATAATGTAACTCATGTGAATCACTCAGCCAATTGTATTCGCACACACTCATTTCACACCGGTCACGTACACTCACATTGTTTTAATTTAATTTTCCTTGAGAATTGTGTAATTTTAATAAAAATTATTTCGAATTTTCGATGGATTTTTCATTTCTAGGTTGCTCTGTGTTGTGTTGCCATAGCAACGTGTTATTACCATGGTTACCAAATCAACAACGTCAACCATTTTGAATTTACAGCCTTTCTACACGCATACAACACATTTCTACAAGTTTTACATCGAATCATGACTGAAAGATTGATAATAGACCAGTCAACATTGGTGAAATACGATAACCCATTACTAGTGACCAAACACGATGACAATTCAAAAGAGGTTGATATACAAACCTGCAAGACCAAAGGTGTCGCCGATCCAAAACACGAAATCGAAGAAGTATTGAATTCCATCCTGCCGCCGAAGGAATGGGAAGAAGAGGGTCAACTCTGGCGTCAGCACGTCTCGACCACACCGGCAACACGTCAGGACGTGGTGAATCTTCAGGAGCAACTGGATATGCGACTGCAGCAGCGTCAAGCACGCGAGACCGGTATCTGTCCAATCAGACGCGAGCTCTACACGCAGTGTTTCAACGAGGTGATAAGACAAGTGACGATCAACTGCGCTGAACGCGGATTGTTGCTTCTGCGCATCCGTGACGAGATGCGAATGACAATCGAAGCGTTTCAAGCATTGTATTGCAGCAGCATTGCGTTCGGCATGCGCAAAGCGCTGCAATCCGAACAGGGAAAAACCGACTTACAGAAGGACGTTGATGAATTGAAGGAGGAACGTACGGATTTAGAACGACAACTTGCTGATCTGAGACAGCGTGCTGAGCAGGCCGATCGTCGCGCCGCCGAGTTACGACTCGCCGAAGAGAAGAAACACGCTGAAGAGATTTCATTTCTTAAAAAAACCAATCAACAATTAAAAGTAAGACAAAAAAAACTAAAAATAAATAATTTTTACCATTTTAAATGTTTCAGGCGCAGCTAGAAGGCATCATCGCACCGAAAAGCAACAAATAGCACCGGTATTGTATTAAATATTTATTTGTAGCACAATATAATGTAATAAACGTCCTAATAATTCATCTTCATATAAAATAACACCGTTAAACAACTAATGCGGGCTTCACTTATGTGCTAATAGTATTAAGATTAAAAATTCATCATGAAATATGAATAAAATACTTCTTTGTACAAGAATAATAATTTAAAAAAACCGAGCGTCCCCAACCTGTTTCTCCACTGCTTGCGTGGAATGTCAAAATGATTAAATGCAGAAATAAATGTGAATTTAATGCTTGCCGCCGCGCTTGGACCGCTTGCGCCGTTTTTTCTTACCGCCGCCATTCTGTCCGGCGTTCGCAGTCTCCGCATGCGCGAGCTCCAGCTCCAAACTGTTTTCTTCTTCGATCGTCGGCGTCGATTGCTCCGATTTGTCGCATTCGTCAGTAAAACCGTTATTGCCGTTGATTACATCTAATGGATCGGGCTTGGTCAGTTCTAGAGATATGATTTTTTCCTGTAGTGTCTCAACCTGGCCGAAACAAGATGGCGGTTAGTCACATGGTTATCGGTTAGACCATCACATTGGTGCAGATTGTCTACATATGCAGTAAAATTTCCAAAAAAATTACACAGCGCATGCGCACTACGGGTGTGTTTACAAATCGTCTACGTATTACAACAGCGAGAGATTAAATTAGATTTAAATAAGATATAAGAGAGAAAACATTCGGTGTTAAAGACTAACCAGGTGCGGGTGTGTTTTGATCATGCTGTCATTTTGCGGATGCGGCAACGGGCTATACTACCTCTTTCTCGATCAGCTTCTCGACATACTCGACGGTGCGCACGCGTCGCTCCCCGGTGGCATCGTCAATGTACTCTTCGGTTTTGCGCGTGACGGTCTCGTTGACGATCTTCTCACTTTCACGCACCGTCGTGTTGCCTGGCGTGCTGCGCACCGCCAACTTGGGGAAGTCGGCCGATGATGGCCGCAGCTGGACACATGCAATGCTGTTAGTACTCTGCGCATGACCGGACCAGAGTTAACAGTTTCAGTTAGTTCAAGTTAGTTTCAATACAATACAATACAATACACAACATAACATTCGTATCAAAATTAGTTTTAAATCTCTAAAAATTAAATCTTCTAAGATGGCCGATGTATTATTATATCACGAACCTCATTGTCGTTGTCCTTTGCAGTTTCCCGCTCGCCCACCATGTCTGTCATTGACTTAATCACCATTTGCGCTTGCATTGCGTCCTGTTCCAATGATTTAAGTCGAGCTTGACGCCATGCAGCGCGTTTCTCGGCGCGCCTTGTCCGCTCTTCAGCTGGTGATAGGTTATGTTCATCTTCGTCCGTGAGCAAACCTTCTTCACGCATGCGATCCTTCATTCTACGCTCGGCTGTCGCAGTCCTTATAATACCAATGGTACTATGAGGTCTACAAAGAGAAATTAATAAACATTTCTGCATTTTGTGGATTAAATATGAATTCTAACCTCGATGGCTGCGATTCCATTGATTCATCATCGGAATTATCTAAAATTCCAAGTGAATCCATATCGGACGGCGATAAATTGGCGATTTTTCGTTCTTCTTCGGCTTTCATGCGTTCCACTTCATCCGGACTCAAATAACTGAATACTTTATCTAAAAATTGACGAAATTTTAGTATTTCTACATTAAATTTGAGGTTATTTTAAATTCTAACCTGGTTTTGGCGATGATTTAACACTTTCCTCCATGGCATTCTCGAAGAATTTCTTTTTATCACTCACGGACATTTTATAATTGTTGTTTGGCGATTGTGGCGGCTACAAAACGTCACAAATCATAATATAAAAACAAATTTACAAAAAATTAAAGAAATCAACACACAAAATTCACTCTGTGTACTTTACCTTCTTATCGGGCAAAGAAAAACGCTTAAAGAATGTTTCGCTCCGTCGTTGTTCACCACGCAGCGGTTTATCGCGACGCCTTACCGAATCTACGTGCCTAGTGGTAACCAAAAGTGCGTCGGTTTCGGTCGTGCACGTTTGTTTCAACGTTATTGTCTTTTTCACAGGAGGAGGAGGCGGAGGCGGCGGAGTTTTTTTACTTTTAGGAGGAGGAGGCAAGGGAGAAGGAGGCGCTGGTGGTAACACAGGCGCATCTTCAAAATCCACCACCTGCTCAACAGGCGGCGGCAATGGTAACGGCAACACATCCATATCCACTTCCGGCGGCGGTGAATCCGGTGGTAATGTATCCGGCGGTGGTGGAGGTGGCCCCGTGGGTAATTCAAGCATCGAAGGTGTAAACACCAACGAATCATCATCATTCAAAGTAATAAACTCTAACAGCGTCTGTGACAAACGATGATCCTGAGGAGATTTCTCAAGATGGCGACGTGCGACCTCCACCGGCATGGAATCCAGGCTTAAATCACGCGCAAACAAATCCACCATTTCCGATTGTTCAGTCTTGTCTATCTTTTCAGTGATTAATTCCACAACAGTATCACGTCTTTCATTCGCAAAACCTTCTGTATCACTGGATGCATCCACACTCAGTGTCCTCGGGAAAGCAATTTCTTTGTGGGCGCTCACAGGGGATGCTTCCACGATGGTTTTATTCAGACTATCATCACTGGAGCATAATCTAATCTCTTCAAAGCTCTCTTTATCATCTTCGTATAATAAAATTTCGTTTTAATCTCATCTTCGGCTTCCTCACCCGGAAACTTTCGGGTTACTTCAATGGAACTCTCAAGTTCACTTTCGGGAATCTCAATGTTTAATAAATTATTATTTTCTTGTTTATTTGTTTCTGTGTTTGTATTTTTACTCATTACCACAGATGGCGTTACCTCCTCGGTGTCAACTTTAATATCCGGTATTGAAATTGCTCCGATTGTGGTAACACGATCATCAAACGATACCCTCCGAGGTGTTTTCGGTGGTAATGGCGGCGGAGGTGCCTCTCTCATCGGTATATTAGCGTAGATAATCTCTGGATGATGCAAAACACGTTTCTCTTTGTCGTTATCTTTAACTACCGACGAGGATAGCGTAAAGTAAGACTTTTGTGGCGGTGGAGGTGGTGGTGGCCGTGTGGGCCGCATGGCAGAAATAGTAAAATCAACCGATTTTGATCGTTCAGTTGGTGATATACTGGGAATAGCAGGCGGTGGTTGTGAAGGTCTTTCAATAACCCTATACGCAGGTGAAGAAGTGGAAGTTCTCGTCGATAACAAACCCATTGGTGGTTGAATGACAACCGTCTGTGGTGGGGGTACACTCTCAAAGAACAATCTTCGTTTCGCTTCGTTTTCTTCAATGGAATCACTCAATCTCTTCAAGAGAGCTGTGCCTGTATCTGTATCAGAGTCATCTTTTCGTGGTCTCAACTCAACTTTAGGTGTTTTATCTCGTTTTTCTTTTTCAAGGGAAGAATGGGAATGATCAGAATAGGAATCGGATTTAGGTTGTTTCCGGTGCGTCGTTTCCGGTTGTTTGGCCTGTTTAAAGGATAAACACTCGCTTTAAATTGTGTGCACTAGCCAGCAGGCCGTCACCCTTTTTTTTTTTGCAAGCCAACACAACACGTGTGGGTGATGCGCGTAAAAACAACACAACACAATTATTAAACAAATAGCGCGCGTTACAATATATAAACTCGCAAGATGAAGAAAGGCGTGTTGGTGTGTGTGGGTGCTGTGCGAATGATTGATTGATTGACACACATGGCGTAATTATTTTTACCAAAAATATATTTACCATACGTATATCACATAAATTGTTTTGTTTTTTCTGTTTTTTTGATTCCCAAACAACAATCGAGAGTAAAACATGTACACAAGTGAGAAACATTGATTTCTTTTATCATTTATCATTGAAAACAAACATTTTTTTATACTTTTAGAGGCAGTACTCAAAGGGTTACATACAGATTTGCTTGGAAATGTTATCAAAATCTAGTATAATATCAACGCAAATTGATTCATAGTTGTCTAGTGTAACCCCTTGTGACGTGTGACGCCTTCGGTTTAGATTAGATTACCTTATCGAGTAATTAGTAACGAGTAATCATTGCTGTTCGGTTTCGATCGATAACAAAGCACCATTGGGTAATTTAATTATATTGTGACAATCATAGAATATATTTCATATATATATATTAATTAGTTACTTCGCAATAGAATACTCTGTTTATACCTTTAACACTTTCAAAATGGCGTCGTGTGAAATAAAAACTTTCAAACGCAAAAAGTTTACATCTTAAACATAAAAATAAATAAATCTACTGTAAAATGGACATTTACCTCCATCGCTTGCATTGAATTTGATCTCTTTTTTTTTTAATTGTTCGTGATATGAGTCTTTGTTTAATTAATTTCTTTTTTTTTTTGGCAAAATTCGTTTAGATTTAATCAGACGTGTGTGGTGTACGTATCGTTAAATGTTTTCTACGGCTGCGCTGACCTCTGAAAGACAACAATATTCGCACTTTATCTCATCATTCATCAATAATTTGCACAATCATGCTGAGAACGACATCGATGATTCACTTTTTTGGTAAAAATAATTAATCAACCAGATAGAGGGGGCAGGGGGCAAGAGGGCGGGCGGGTGAAATAAACAAAATATGGTGAACAACGAACGAACGAAACAAACAAAACCAACCAAGCATGTGAATTGTGAAATATAAACACACAAAAAGCACACGCTACATTAATACAAACAAAACAAAAAACAATGGCGATTCCGAAAAAAAAAAGATGTCTACTTACAGTTGTCGCTGCATTTTGGGCCGCGAGCGTATGCTTGCTCATCACGATCGTAGTTGTTTTAAGTTCACTATTTGGTCCCCCTGGAGATTTGGGCGCGACGGGTATTTCATTGTGAGCCAGCGTCTCCACCGCTCTCACCACATCCAGGACTTTATCAGCTGGTGTTGTTGGCTTTGCTTCCACCAGCGACATGTCCGCATCTGCTTCCAACTCCAATTCGTTCTCCTCCTTAACATCTTCAACTAATTTCAACCGCTTTTCGGCGTCTTCCTTCTCAAACTGCACAATTTCATTCTTCATCTTCGCTTCTTCCTTGGACGTTGTATCATCGTCAGCCATGTCCAGAGAACTTACACTCTGTGACCGACTGCTGACAGATCCAGCGCGTGTGAGGCGTCCTTCCGCTACAGCTCTATCAACTTCCGCTTTATCATAACCCTTACAGACGACCATGTGAATGGTATCGCCGCAGTTACGCAGAGTATTCACAGCTTCCTGATGCGTTGCGCCCAGTAATGACTTGCCGTTTACTTCTAGTAAACGCATGCCTGTTTTCAGGCGGCCATCACGACGCGCTGCACCGACTGAGTTTACTTTCGACACAAACACGCCTTCATCGGATCTGTCAAGAGGATTACCACGTTGGCCCTGAAGACCACCCTTTATGTGCATGCCGAGTTTTTCATTCTCCTCCTTCACAATCGTCATTGCCTGTGGAAATAATTAAAAGTAAGCACAAGTGACATAAAATGTTGATGAACTTACAAGTGATTTAACATATTCAATCTCGAGAAGCTTGCAAAGTGAAAAGACACAAAGCTTGTGCAATCATTTATGACCTAACCAAAAACGAAACAAAACACATACCTGGTACCCTTCCGGTAGGGGATCATGGCGGATGGTAAGTGTGATTTGATCACCAGGCCGCAACAATTCCATAACAGCCTCCTGGTGCGTCGCTTGCGTCACATCCGTGCCATTTACCTTGAGAATACGATCACCGACACGAAGTTTACCACAACTGGCAGCTGTCCCACTTGGGACCATCTATACCCAACCATAAATTTAAATATATCCCGGCTTTATTAAATAAATTAAATGGTTGAACAAAACTTACGTGCGAAATAAATATGCCGGGTTCCTTGACGCCGAAAGGTATGCTGGAATGATCCGTACCACCAATAATACTAAAGCCCAGAGACCCACCGGCTTTGCTCAGCGTAACATCCTAGATGATAAACAAAACACCGAAAATAAAACAACCACACGAGGCAATTGGATGCTTAAAAATATTCAACGGTGCCTCGTGTGGTACCATCGCTAGATGAACAATACATAAATAATAATATGAATAATAATAATAATAAACAATTTCGTCATTTCAAGGTGTAAAATAAAAGTTAATTGTATCATACGTAGAGTGTAGAAGCGGAGTGAGTAGTAAGGGAAGAACTTTTGAAAGGGACGCTCCGTGTCCCCGGAAGTCCGTTACCTGTGTATTCTTGCTGGGTGGTGGTGGTGGTGGTGGTAGGTGTGTGTGTGTGTGGGCGAATTCACTGCTAGTTTTTGTGGATGAGGCCCCAAAATAAACTAAGCTACGCTCAAAGTCTTCAAAAATGATTGGTCAATATTAACGATAAATGAGGTTAGGTGTTATAGAAAAGCCAGCACCAAAAAAAAAAACAAAGAAGAAATAGAATTGTATAAGGCGGGCGCCTAAAGAAAATGTTCTTTTCGCGCGCATTCGGAAATAAAAATGATTGCAAGAAGCTGGTGCAAAACAACGGCATACATGCTGCTCAACTAGAATTGCGTTTTTGAGGGCGTCATCCGTTACACCTTTACCTCAATGATTAGGGGCGTGACGAGCGTATTGTCAGTGATGCGCGTGACGACCGTCTCCGTAAACGTACTCTTGGTGATCGTCTCCGTGACGCGTCCGGGTCCGGTCGGCGCCGGCGGCAGTTCGATCGGCGTCTCCGGCTTCCTGATCGTGACAGTGACATTGTGTGTGTGTTCGGACGTCGGGGGGGTGGGCGTGCGCTTGGCGGCGCCGTCGGAGGCGGGATTAAGGAAGTGGGCTGGGATCATGGCTTGGAACTCCTCGCTTGTGATGGGCTTCGGTAGTACCTGAGCATCGTCTCCCTCCAGCGAGGACGTCGGCGTGACGACTTTGTGATTGCTCGCGGGGAGAATCTTACGCGGCGCCGGCTGCGGGGGTGGCGCCTTCGCATCCACACCATTGGTCTTTGCGTGCTCAACCGGTGGTGTCGGCGATGGTGCCGATGTATCAATCTAAAAACACAAATATTCAATAAAAACCTTTTAAAAAATCATCCAACAAACCTTTTTCTCCAACTCCAAAGACCTTCGATAGCTGGAATAGCCGGGACGGTTTGCCATATAGCTATTAGCCGAATACAACCCGGTGTAAGGTTTAGGCAGACCAAACAATCGCGGTGACTGTTGTGGTCCTGGCGATGGCGTAGGACTATCCCTAACCGGCATATCCCTCTCAACCACCAACCTCACAAACCTCTCCAACCCCGTCAACATACCCACGGCTTGATCATGCGAAGCCCCCGTCAAATCAACGCCATTAATCGAAATAACCTTATCCCCCACCGCCAGTTTCCCATCCTTCTGCGCTACACCACCATCGGTAATCCGCGAGACAAAAATCGCGTCGGAATCACCTTTGAACGCCGGCGAACCCTTCCCACCCGCAATACTGAAACCCAACCCGCGTGAATCCCGTATCAGTGTCGTGTGAATCGACACCCGCTTGACAGCAACATCATCATCGCTCACCAGCGGCGGCAACGGTGACGGAATCTTCAACTCTTTACCTTCTTTACTCTCAACACCAACAGCAATACTATTATCATGTACAATCCGCGTTACTTCGCGACTAATCTCAAACACCAGCAGTGGTCCGGCTGCTTTTAATACTTCCACGGCATCGTAGTGACTAACCCCAACAAGCGAATGCTCATTAACCGTAAGCACTTTATCAGCGACACGAAGCCCAGCTAAATCCGCAGGACCTCCATCGGTTACACGCGATATAAAGATACCTTCATCTTGCCCCTTGAACGGGGTAGAACCCCGTCCGCCAGCTATCGACAAACCGAGCCCAGCCTTCGAGCGTTCAATATGAATCTCGTATTTTTCTTCACGTAACTCCACGGTTGGCACGCCGGTCGATGCATTCGTAGTGGCGTCCGATTCCCCAGCTGCGAAACAAACAAGTAAACAATCTATTAGTCATGTGTTCGGTAATGAAGTCAACCTTGTACTGGTAACAAACATGTTCTAATGCATAGCACAACACGCGTAGTGATCGTTAAAATTTTTCGAATTTCTTCGTAAAAAGCACGAAATTTTCTACCTGGCACATGCCGCAGTGATTGTAAACTCCGATGATGCTCAGGTACTCCTACTCCGCCACCGTATCGGTACGTAGGCGTGCGATTACGAATCCGTATCACCGAACCCTTATTCCTCGGCAGGGTCCCGGCCTTAATATGCACCGTGCCGCCATTACTGCGTATGCGGATCTTGGGCAGTGTGCTCGTCATATTCAGGATAAATAGGATAATGGAAAAGGTAACACAGAAACAATGCAACGCGACCACCGCCGAGAGGTGACTGAGGTGCGATTATCGCAGTATCTCGTCGCGTTGCTCATTGCTCATTGTCGGCGCTAAACAAACACGATAAGATTACGAATAACGAACGGATAACACCCGAACGCGCGATGAAATTGTTGGGCGCGCGCGCAATGTTTTAATTTTACTACCGCGCTTGCTGCTGCTGCTACTCAAGTCGTCATCGAGTAACTAGTTAGTTACTCGCATTGAAATAATAGTGAGCGTGTTTTACCTTGACTGCTGGTGCTGCGCACCGATTCCGGAGGAGTGGAAACGCTCGTTCGATCGCTGCCGTCCTCCTCCTTGCGTTTGATCGCCTGGACAAACATAGCGAAATACATGTTAGAGATACGATGACAAATTCAATCACAATTACAACCACACGCATACATACATAGAAAAAATAAAAATTTTTAAACATAACAAGCGTATCAAAAGCGCAGGTTTGCTTAAATTCGACGCAGAGCCATTTATTGGACATGTACGTGTTGTTTAATGTCAAGTACTCATAAATATTCAATAAGTGAACTTGGAAAATTAAAAATAATCGCGTTATTCATTTGTTTACTTATGATAATCTATACGTAGTAAGTTTTTTAATCAGTTTTTTGATGATTACTCATCAACGGAAAATGATAAAAGTATGATTCGTTCATAGATCGATTCGGAATTAAATTCTTTATCAAATGTATGAATATTTTGTTTATAACTAATTTATTTATCAAGTTATACTCAAAAAATAAAAATAAAATGAAATTAAACTTTAATTAGTTATAACTTTTTTTCTAATTACGCGATTTATTTAAAATTTTCATAAAATATGTAAAATTTAATTATAAACAATCCACTGAAAGAATTTTTATTCTACCGCGTCTGGTTTGCGAGTAATTAATTTTTTTTATTTTAAAACTCGATTCGGTTACTCCGGATGAAATTCCATATTGTCGATTGTCTTTTTTGTGTATGGCAAAGGTAACGAAATATGGCGGACACATAAATTCGATACAGGTACGAAAACAAACAGAGTGAAAGTCGAAAATATTTCCAACGAAAGTGCACTGACTGGGAACACACGGATTGAAATCGTGAAACAATTTCCAAACGTTTTCAATTTTAAGGTGACTCTACGGGTAATATATCCGTGCGCGGATTGCTAATCTGGGAGATGATGTCATACGACGAGCGTGTGATATAACGAGACAATGCGTCTGTGCGTCGCAGCGGCGCAAAAAGGTCAAGAGAATTAGAACTCGCAGCGATTCGCGTTTGTTTTCACCTCCGCGGAAGATGCGAGGCTGTAAACGCGTAAACGCTACAATAAACTAATTTGGGCGTGTGTTAAAGGTCACGCGATGGATTTTTCTTTTTCGCTCTTTTGTTGATTCACGAACGCATGCGCGCATGATGTCCAAGTCGTGACTCAAGCAACAAGCACTTAACGTGCACCTTTCTCTTTACTGCGGCGCGCGCGAGAAAATTAACCTCAAAACTGCAACGGCAACCCAATATGCACATACATAGTCAATACATTAGACGAATTAGTGTGAAGCAAGCAAAGAAAAATCATAAACAACACAACACACACAGTACAAGAATATTATAGACCTGTGCGATAATGGAGGCCATCTTATCTTTATCGATGACGGCGGCGTTGATGCGTTTATTCTTCAGATGGTGCGGCGTATCCCGCCGATGGAGACGCAGCGGACGCGCCGCATCCGCGTGGTCTTCACCCCCATCGCCGACGAAACCGACGACACGTCTCCTCGTCGTCTCCTACACGCGCAAATTACTTACTTATCGCTACCACATCAATGGCGTCCACACATCATACACATACAGGGTGCAAAAGTGAGGTTAGGCGTGTGTGGTTTAGATTGGTTAGCAACTACGATCACCGGACGCCCTCTATAATCGAAAAAGTACCGAAAGCAAAAAAAAACTCACATCGTCCGTGTCATCTTCGGCGCTCGGATCGCTGTTCTCCTCGCGGCCATTCAAAGGTTGTGATTGGTGAACAAAAGAGGGTGCTGGTGGTTGTGGTGTTTGAGGTTGAGGTGGGGGTGGCGTCGGCTCCTTCGTATGCGCATTCACCGCCTCGATAATCGGCAGCGCTTCCGAGGTGGTCTGCAGCTCGGAGTCCTCCAGTGAATTCTGGCCCTTTGCAAATAACTTGTGCGCCTTTGCTTTCAACTCACGCGGATGTGGGGTGTTCTGACGGACGAAGGGTGTCTGCAAAACAATACACTCTAAACGTAGTGTTGGTTGCCTATACGCTAACCTCCCAAATGAAATAAATAATCATAAAAGAAAAAAAAAACAGAAAACCACGTTCCGCTCCACAGAACTTTGTTTTATTTCTGTCGAGTCACGAATCACAGCGCGTACTGACTTGGAGTACAGTTAGGAACACTGACAGACGCCAGGCATTCATTGCACAATGGTACAACTATTCTCCGCGCTTTTAATTTAACTAATCTGATCCGCACGTTGAATACGCCGCATTGATGGAAATGAGTTGAGAGTTGGAGGTTGTAATGCATGGTTGCATGTTGGAAATGTAAACTACACGCTAGCATAGGCAACCAGCAATACACAATAATTAAATATTGGTTGCCTATATTCTACAATTTCTTCAACACCAAACACCATATGTAAGGAGTATAAGAGTAAGAAAGTAAGAAATAGAAAAATAAAACCCCACTATTTCTATTACCAAGTTACTTATATTACATGCAATGTTTAAATACAAAAATAAAATTCGTACAAAAAAAAAACCACACACAGACTAATTCCTACATTAGTAGATTAATAAATTAATATTTAATATTTACATTTCCAACACTCTGGATGTGTTAATGAAATTAATGACGGTGTTAGTTATTACTGGATTGATTAGTGGTTAACCTCAAAAAAGACAATACTGTTTCTGTTAGCCGGCCGGCAGCATGTTATAGCTGTCCGAGCGCAGGACCGTCTTCGACACGCAATCGGTAAGCCGCTCCCAGAGAGTGTCGAAGAACGTCCGCCACCACACCGCAAGTCGGCGTGCTGAAGATGCCGTAGCACACTACTGGTTGGTTGAGCTTACCTCACGGTTGTCCTGCTCCTGCGCGTCGACAAACTTCACCGAATGCGTGCGCATTAATGTCGGAATTTATGCGTAATTAAATATATTTTCCAAAACTGTTTAAATTTTTAAAATCTCATCATTAGTTCACCGGGAATTTTGAATTTTCTGAAATTTACCGCGAATTTAAAAGAAAATCTGTTTTTCAACTTAAAATGCCCGCCATTTTGTTATTTTAAAAGACAAAAACTTAATTTTTATGTATAATCATCCGNTTATTTTAAAAGACAAAAACTTAATTTTTATGTATAATCATCCGCAATTAACTATATTTTCATAATCTTTTAAAATTTTGAAAATCCCACCACTAAAACCCCCGAAATTTGTAAATTTTCCAAAATTTCTCGTAAAAATTGCAAAAACCCGATTTTAAATTTCAAACGTCCGCCATTTTGTCAATTTAAAAGACACAAACCAAATTTTCACGTCAAATCATCCACGATAAACTATATTTTCCGAATCTTTTCAAATTTTTAAAATCCCACCACTAGAACACCCAAAATTTTGAAATTATCCAAAATTTCTCGTAAAAATTACAAAAACACGATTTTAAATTTAAAACGTCCGCCATTTTGTCAATTTAAAAGACACAAACCAAATTTTCGCGTCAAATCATCCGCAATAAACTATATTTTCATAATCTTTTAAAATTTTTAAAATCCTACCACTTGAACACCCGTAAACCCAATGTTTCCTCCCTCAAATAATTAAACCTCAGTAATCTCCAATCCAAAAAAATAACCCACATGCATTACTCACCTATCGTAGGCTGATACTCCTGCTGCGGCAGCAGGAAACACGTCAACACCGTGTTCCCCGTATGCGGATCCGTATCAGTCTGGAAGGTCAACATTGGCTGCGCCTGATTCTCGCTCAACCACACCGCCTTGAGCGCCAACTGCAGCAGCGTATAGGGCAGATACGGCAGCCGATTCCCGGACACATCCAACACATGCAACCGCTCACAATTCCCGATTGTATCCGGCAACATGGTCAAGCGATTATCCCTCAGACTCAACACACCCAACTCGACCAGATTACCAAACTCATCCGGTA